>NW_009708995.1:72815-85923 GCF_000703405.1 Apaloderma vittatum
TGGAAAGAGATGCACTGTGACTGGAAGAGACAGAAAGACTAGAAGGCTGAGCGTCAGCAAATGAATAGACAGAGAAGAAGAGCAAGAGAGCAGGACAGAAGCGGTATCGTCGAAATGGAAAGGGGAAAAAAGAGCTTGTTCAAAAAAAGGATAATGGGAGAGTGACATATGCAATGGAACATTTGAAGTTAAGACAGAGGAACAGGACACTGAGCAGAGACTGTGTTTTATGTCAATGGCAGAAAAGTGTGCTGAAGGGTGCTCAAGTCTTCTTGTTGTCCACCCCCTGTCATAAATCAAGAGATGCTTATCTGTTTAACTCATTCTTAAAGATGACATTTTGTCCACTGTAGTGTCCCTGTATCCACCAAACCATCCCTCCATGTCCCAAACCAACCTGCAATACGCTGCCCTGTTCTTGCTATAAAAAATTTCTTCTGATGTTTAAGCAGAAACTTTCTTGTATTTTGAGTCCATATCTGCTTTGCGGACTGACTAGGGATATGAGGAACAGGTTATTCCCTTCTTTTCTGAAAACTATACCATGATCCCCTTCTTCATCCTTAGATGAATTAAATACATTCAGTTTGTTTTCAAGGTCTTTGTAAGCCTTTGATCATACTTATCAAAATGATCTATGTCACTTCTGAAGTGTGGTACTCAGGTACTTTCATTAATGCCTCCACAATGCTGAGCAAATGAAAAAGATTGCTTTAAGTGTTATATGTATTTTCTCTTGCATATATGCCACAGAATAAGTTTTATCTTTTCCTCTGCAACTTAAAGTTTCTGACACCTGTCCATCCTGCAGCAAGCATGACCCATATAGCTACCAATTTCTCATAAAAATTTCTGCCTGACCAGGTACACTCTTATCCTGTACTCATTGATCATTTCTCTTTTAAGTAGTGCCTTGCACTTGTTCTTCTTGGATTTCATCCTCCCTCCCCCTTTTCTTTTCCAGACCATTTTGCAAATTGGTCAAGGTCATTTTAAATTCTAAGCCTTTTGCACAATATGCTTGTGGCTCTTCCTGCCATTTGCAAGGTCAGTAATGATACTTCTCAATTCCATCAGAGTGTGTGTGTGTGTGTGTGTGTGTGTGTGTGTGTGTGTGTGTGTGTGTGCACGCACGTACTGGTATGAAGGAAGAAAATGGGAAGAGTGTATCCATTGTGCATCCAATGTTTATTTATGTTATAGAGGCAGGATGAGATGACAGATGTCACCTAAGGGACAGTGGTGCTCTGCACCATTTTCTTCACTTGCTAAAATGGATCATACTTGAGGAAAATAGCATATAGGTTATTGGTTACTGTTGTTGATCTTAAAACTTATCACTCTACTTTAGGTTACCTTGATAATACATACACTTTGATAATGTATATACCTTGATAACATATATCATATACCTAAGTGTGCTTGCATGTGTACATATATACATATTTATTTGTTGCTTAAATTGTTCATAGTAAGAACAATTAATAAGTAACAGAGCCAAATACAATAATAAAATAAAATTAACTGTTTGGAGGACTCTCATCTTTCAACAGAAAATTCCCATAATTTCTAACACATCAATAGGACAACATGTTTCAAAATTACTCTGTATCTTTTTACTCTGCACAGAGCTGAAACCTGAAAATGAACGTACTGAGGCCTATTTCCGTTGCTTTGAGCACAGGCTTTTTCATTTACTTCTCAGCATAACAGTTGGACTGCACAGAAGCACTGGAGCTTAACAAAAAAGACTCTCATCTCAGACAAAAACTGTAATTATCACAGGGGAACAAATTAAACAGAAAACCCCTCTGGAATGAGATTTCCACGTATTTAGAGTGTGTTAATACCAATAATATGGCACATACTAACAATAGAAGTTTTTGTAGCTTTTGTAGTATCAGATATGAATGAAAATATGTATGATTACACTGCCTCAAAAGAAACAAGATGCTCAAACTCTTTGTGAATTATTTTTAAATCTTTAGGAGGTGGGGAAATTAATTTAAGAAATCTTCGTTCATTTTGTTTAAAAGTGTTTGTATTGATCTAGGCAAAAAAAATAATTTCTAATATTTGTGTTTATTTGTTGTAGTACAGCATGCTATATTTAAATATACACTCTTGACATTTATTCTTCCACCAGTCATGTCATCTGCCAATCACATATCTTAAATTAACCATTCATTACATTGGGAATCTATGAAGGAGGTGGACTCAGCATACCCATCCTACAGTTAAGAGTATTTTCCAGTAAGGCAAAAAAAACCCCAAAAAACAACAATTAAAGATAGATATAGATATAGTTTAGATATAGATATAGATATATAGATATGTAAGATCAACGTGTCAGTAACAGAAACTACAGAAGGAAGTATGTCAGCAGATTTATTCTAGGTCTTATATACAATAATTATTGTCTAGTTTCATAGTATTATCACAGTCTTATGTAGCTCATATGTATATAAAAAGTGATAAGATTTAGTTTTGCTTCAAAGTTCAATGATCCTTCCCCTAACAACTATGAAGCTATGACATGTATTAAGCCTGCCTGCATGTGTGCACATATATTCGTGTATATAAATCTCTTTTGTGTGCACAGAGATGAATGTTGCAGTGTCTTCATCTGTTTTCAGACGCACTTGGTCCTTGAGACTTTTAATCATAGTGTTAGCTGATACCACTCACTTTTAAAATAATTATGATAAATTTAACATTTTCCGTCTTTTTCTTCTTTTTAAATTATCTTACTGGAACTACTTTATGTTTTCATTGAAAGAAATAAATTGTAAATCTCTGTTCACAGCAATAATTTTTATGGTGAAAGTATCCTGTTTGAATCTGCACAGATAGCATTTATGTTATTTCCTTTTTCAAGGACTTATCTTGTAACACTATTGACACATTCTGATCAATACATTTAAAGGTTTCTCTTTTTAAAAAAAAAATCAAATGCAGGAGTGATTTGTATGTTTACCTTGTTAATACACACTTGTCTCTTTAAGGTGACAGCAGATGGTCCAATAAGAAGTGGCAGAACTAAGTGCTGAAAATATAGCAGCCCATCTCAAGCTCCCTTAACCGTAAAATCTATGAATTTATGCTCAACTGAGCGATGAGAAATAGTCATGAAATGTCCAAGGGTGCATCAGAGTGGTTGGAAGTGTACCTATTCCCCTACACAATGAGAAACCCTTCAATTCACTGTCTAAATGCACAGGCAATATTTAGCAGCTTTATTTATCAATTAACCGTTTGATCACACTCAGGCTCTGTACATCACAGTGTGCTCTACTACTTTGCCTTCCAGGTTTCTGTGGACTGTTTTGTTAATGCACATTTTGTAGCTCTCCGAGGTTAGTTTAATACTTCCATTTCAGCGTGAATAGTTTGATAGTCTGGGGATTAAATCATCAGAGAATGTAAGTTAGCACAACTCCACTGAAATCCATGTGGTACCACAGTTTGCATCACAACACCATCAGGTCCATTACTTAAAAATAATTTCAGGTTACGTGTGATTTCCCAGACAGGACTTTTCTTTATGTCTGTACATATCTCCCTGCCATTTCCTATACCTCCCATTGTAGGTTATACTCTCTGCTCCCCCTGTTCAACTGTGCAGACTCGAACAGAGCACTAATGGTCTGCTATTTTAATCAGGCCAAGAAAAAACACTCTAAAGCATGAATTTTCTTCTGAACTGTGCTACAATCAGCTCTGTGGCCTCATCCTCAAATGCCTTTTGATATTGACCAGTGCTGATAGTAGCTTTTTTCCTCTACAGGGGGACAGCAAAACCCCATTACCTAAAGTCTGATCTCTGCCATATCTCTTTTCACCTGCTTCCTAGAATGCAATGCCATTGCCAACACCATCCAGTTCATCCTTGAACACAAAACCAATAAATTATGTATTTCCAGGAGAGCATATTTTCTGAGGAAGCTCCATGAAAGTGAACGTACCATTTGGCATGAGTAAAGCAGGCAGGCAGGCAGAGAAGATCAGCACCCAGAGAAAGAGAAAGATGCCATCAGAGAAAAGGGAATACTTCATCATCCTTTTCTGTCAAGACATTATGGGCCTGGCTATGATGTAGCATGGCCATTTTCTGCATAAAGTTAATTTAAGCAGCCCAGGAAGGATTATTCCCCTGCAAGAAATAATTCCTGCTTATTCTCCAAGCTGCCAGTGTAACAGGGGAAAGGAGCAGAAGCAAAGGGAGGAGGCTGGGGCTGATGTACCTAATGCACTGTGTCAGTCTTCAGTCTGGGAATATAAACTAGCTGCATGGCCAAGATTGCTATAGTTATTTTACAGGTAGATAGTTTGGGAAACAAAGAAGTTCAGAGGCTTGAACAAACTAAAAAAAATATCATGAACATTAGGGAACACTGAGTTTCCATTCTCTGCTTTCTGGAGGTAGGAGTTGGAGACAGAGAGAGAGAAGAGAGAATATGCATAATGCATTTTATATGCAAAACACAGTACGGTATAAAAACAAAGATCACTCACAGTTTTGCAATACATATATATAGCATAACATTAAAGAAATTACTCATCAAAAAAGCACAGTGATTACACAATAAAACATTTTGAGCAACAGAGATATAGCCTGGGCCATTCTCCAATGAAGAATTTTAAATTAACTAATGCAATTATTTTGACAACTGTAATTCCAGTAAAATTAAAATTCTTGATGTTTTACTTCATCATTAACACATGGTTACAAGAGCCATATATGTCTCCCTTTATATATGTCAATGAAATGTTCCAGAATGGTACAAAAATATCCTTCCTTCCTGTGGCTGCAATTTATTCTGTACTTTGCTTATTTGCTTATTTCGCATACTGCAAAAGAACTAGTCTGCCTTTGTTATTTAAACTTTCATGCAGTGGTCTCTGGCACAGCAGACTTATCAGGTCTGCTCTTTGGTGGTTGTGCTTGACAAAAAATGCATCTGGGAAAAGCTGTGGATCTGCTTGAGCTCTTCAAATAGAGTACTGGATATTAGCCCACCATGCCTGTTTGTAAATGACCAGCCCTAGGTGTGTGTGTCACATCGCTGGGCATGGCAGGGCTGCCACATCGATTGCCTGCAGTCACTGCACGCCCCATGTGAAAACAGCATTAGCAGGGCTGGAGCAGAGGTTGAGATGGCTCCAGCCTCCTCTTTTGCACCGTTGCCTCACGAAGTTAGTGCAACAGAGCAAGTGCTGCAGAAGCCATTTGTGGAGCTGCTCACTCTCTCTCCTCTGCATTTCCATTCCCTTATGCCTTTCCAGGACTGCGGCTATTTCTAGTGTGAGTCCTAAATGAAGCTTTTTAAAATACTCTAAAAGCTGTGAAAAGCCATATTCTGTTCTGCTAGTTAGAGAGGAAAGGAAATTTATTTAGTTGGTAATCTTTCATTTTTAATGACTTTTAAATGCTTTATATTATGTCAACCAGATGACATACTATCTGTGGAGGGTAGAGGAGGGAGAAAAGGTCAGTTTTGGTCCCCTTCAAGGTCCACTTCACAAGTTTCTGAATTATAGTTCCAAATTTCAAAGGAGGAAGCATTCAGGATGGAAATCGTGGGGGGAAAAAAAGCTATGTAAAGAGCCCGTGAGTAAACAAGGGGAAATGAGGGGCAATCTTCCCCATATGTCAGCGTAGAACCATAGCTTCCTTTCCGAACACGTGAGGTACAAACAGATGGTACTCATCCTTTTCTTGTGGAGGTTGAGGCAGAGTCTGAGAATGTCTGTAGGATTCCTCTTACAATGGGCCACAATTTAAAAAACACTGTTGCAGGAAAAACAGCTGTGATCCTAACAGAAACAATCGTCCTACTCGTGTATCCTGATGACATTACAGTACATATATTTAAATCATCGAAGGTGTGATTCTATCCTCCCAGCTGAGGTGAATATCTATTCTCCTGGAGTCAGCCACATTATTAATTACATCTTCATTCTATGCAACAACAGACAGGAGAGACTGCTAGGTTATTTAGCTACTGCTGCCTGCTTTACTACAGCACTATTTTTTCAGACCTGATTAACAAATGGAAACTGATTGACTAACTAACTTCAGTACCTTCACAGAGTTCTTGAAAATAATTTTGAAATTTGCAATAGGTATTTCGAAATAATATATCTGTCTATAAAGGCATCTTGTTCTAACAACCTAGAAGACAATTCATGGGACTTATTTTCATGGAATAAAGTGAATGAGTTTGGGAGGAACAACAAGAGGATATGAGAAGTCTGGTCACTTCAGTTCAAATGTTACATAATCTTAATAGCAGAAACTTGTAAAACTACTTTATGTTTTTAAATACTCTAATAATAAATTCAAAACATGCGGACCTAATAAAATGAAAACCATTTTTTTTCTTAAGCACCACTTTGCATGAGAATGCTGACTAGGAAGTCATCATCTGAAGACTTGTCAAGTCTTAAGTTCCCTGTTTCCCAGCCACGGCCGGTGTCAGTGCTTCAGGTACCCCTCAGGAATTCCACAATTTAATTCTGGACATACTTACAGTATCTTCAGAGCAAACTGCTATTTTTCATTCGTGATATGCATCGGAAAGGGTAAATCCCAACTGATCTTTCACTTGTGGATTTCCTAAGTATAATTTTCATTCACCATCCCTTTCTTCCCACCTGCTTTCCCTCCAGCTCTGAAGGATAAGAACAGCCCCTACTTCTCCTATAGCCTAATTGTCTGCAGGCTGGACTCCTCGGCCAAATGCAAACCACTGCAATGCAGACAGCAGGAAGACTCCAGGCACTCCGTCAA
Source organism: Apaloderma vittatum (assembly GCF_000703405.1). NCBI lineage: Eukaryota > Metazoa > Chordata > Aves > Trogoniformes > Trogonidae > Apaloderma > Apaloderma vittatum. Next base: position 79,609 of record NW_009708995.1, read on the forward strand.
CACTTTCTTGGCTCTTAGCACTTTTTCGAGTTTGGAGATCCAAGCCCTGTTTGCAAGTTCAACTTTGTAAACAAAGAACTGAGTCATGCTGAAATAGATTTTTTTAATTGCTGATCTCTCCTCCTCCTTAAACCCATCCTCTATGCTGAATGCTACGTCGATCATTTCTGCTTCTGTTTTCTTCCGGGAGCTCTACCTTTGCTTTTCTCTCGTTCACCCATCATCTATGTCTTCTGCAGTTTATTAAACTGTTTGCTTGTCAAAGAAGCTTAACCACACCATCTGAACCTTGCTTTTCTTAATTTAATGAATTGCTTTCTGAATGGTGTCCCATTTTCAACAGTGACCACCTTTAGCAATTTACACCCCCATATTCTTGTGTAAAAGCACGTATCAGCCCCCTTCATAGAGTCAAAAGACTTCAGATTACCAATGCAAAGATATTCTTCCTCTCTGGTTTCACGTAACCTCTGGTCACACAGACACTTTAGTCCTTCATCATCAGAGACCCCTTGACTCCAAGACCAAAACATGCCCCAGGTCTCACTTGCTGCCTGCTGCAGTGAGACACACATTACAGAGACCAGAGTAACTTTGTTCGGATGTCAGAGGTCAGCACAGAAGGAATTTGGTTCATGGACAGTTGTGTTTTATGAAAATAACTGACAACTTAAGGCTTCTCTTGAGGATGGCCTTGGAGTGAAACCCAAGCTTAGTCTCCATAGAAGTTACGAGCTCAAGTGTGCTCCTTAACATGGATTAATTTTTGCTTATGTTTAAGTGCTTTCATAAATTGGGCAAAAGACCATAGTTCTCCTGTTCATTTGTTTTTCCCTTCTTTACTCCAGTAAATAAGCTTATTTTCCTTTGTTCATTTGTCTGCCTTTCTATTTGATCTTCTTTATTGTTTGCTTTCAAGGGTTGTTCACATTGTCCTTTTTTATTAATTTTTCCTATAACTTTATTATATGGTAGAAGTGAATATCCGTAGATGCTGATCTGACCTGGTATTTGTTTTCAGAATAGATCATAAAATATTGTAGTGCTATATAGAGATTCAGGCATGCCTTCAGTAGAAGATAAAGATTTTTTACATCTATCAATCCAAGAAAATTAATGTAGCCTCTGCTTGCCTCTCTCCACCTTGATATCCCTTATTAAACTTAGGGCAATTACTATCTGAACATTTTTAGTGTGACAAACATCAGGGATCATCTGAGGTTAATGTCAATTAATAGGTTGTGGCAGTCATGGAGTAACTCGCAGTTTGGCTGAGAAAATGAAGCAAACAAAGAAGCAGAGAAAGGTGGGAGGGGATAATATTGCATCACTTAGAAATCAAAGATAAAAGTGCAATAAATGCTAATACTGATAAAGGAATCATTGCAAATCAAATTCCATAGCATCCATCAGTCCATGTCATTATGTCGCACTGATCACTGCAGCATATGAGCTGCAGGATGTCTGTACTCTATATTTTGTCAAGGAGTTCCGCTGCTCACATGGGGGCTGTCAGGGCCTGAAAAAGTGATCTGTCAGAAAGATGTTTGTGGCATTATGTATTTTATGCTGTTTTAATGAGACCTAGAGTAATTGCCTTGCAATTCCTGCACTTAGCTGTGTATGGCTATCTAACATTTTAGAAGACTTCTTGCTTTTTTCTCAGGTACGTTTAAGCCAGATCCTTTACAGACGTAATTTTCTATAGTTCCTTTGACTTCACAAAGATTGTGCCAGTTTACACTAGCTGAAGCTAAGTCTCAAGAGATTTTATATCCTCTGAGTACCATAAATCCCTGAGAAACAGATTTATGCAGAAGATGGTTTTCACCTGGCATAGCATACCATAAAGGAAAAATGAGAGACAAGAAAACAAGTTGTCTGCTTTCCTAAGTTAGAACTTTCTCCATTCTAGTCAGGGATGTAAATAATAAAACATTATGTAGTGCATTTGTGCCCATTATTGGGTAAATTTTAAATAAAAACTTTAATGAATACACATTGAAATGCTTTATGCATTTTTATACATATGATGTATAAAAAAGATGCACATTGGATCTATGTTTCAATTAGGCACATGTAAGAGCTTAACAAAAATTGAGTGTGACAATTTATCAAATTTATGTACATTTACCATGTTTTCATATATAGTGGGGGATCATGAGCTGTTTCCAAATCTTACTAGGCTATAGAAATAAAAAATAATTTCATGAAAAAAAAATTTATCACTAGTGTGACAGTAACTGTACCTATAAATCAGGCACACAGCTGAGCATACAATATATACTAGTAATAAATGCAGATTTCAAACAACTAATTCCTGCATTTAACTATTTAGTCATTTACATATTATTTTTATCTGATATTGAAAACCATAGTGCTCATATGATACATTGAAGCTGTTCAGTGTCATTGCTACCTTCTCGATGTACCCTCATTTGGGTATATGAAATAAAAGATAGTTTATGAAAAAAAATTAAGAAGCAAATACAAAGTAATATATAATTATGTGCATATAAGAAATACTAAACCCTTCTGTATTTCACCAATTGTATTCCAAAGTGGTTTTCTGTTTTTTTTTAAATTACTCCTCTTTCAGACAGTATTCAGGTGCTGCCTAACAGCTATTATTCAGTGTCATTGCAATATTCTCTCATGGTTTTGGTGAGGTTTTTTGTTTTTATTTAATTATACTAATACTATCATACTGTTTGTATATTATAGTATGTATGATAGTAAGATAGTTTAGAGTTCAAGGCTTACAATTTATTCTAACATGCGTATAAGAAGACATGTAATTTTTTCTCTTTTATTTTGGTCTAAGAAGTTGTCACGCAGCACTTTCCATGTGTAGATTTCAAGGGAAAATCAACTAATTTTGTATCTCATGTCTGTAGTATTTAAGAAAGTTACAGATCTTCTATATCAGATAAGTTGAAAGCCATACCAAGAGTTTTTTAAAATAAAGCCAGGGAATCATATTGTACTTTAATGGCTGTTTAGCAGAATAATCTATAGGTATCCTTGCTTTGAGTCATGTTTTAATTGTAAGGCTCTGATTAAACTCTGGACTGTGGTGAATGACATAAAAAGTAAACATCCTGACCACAGCTTCTATGTATTCACAAGTGTTCAAATCTTAATGGAATATATCTGGCTTTTTTTTGTTTGAAATTACTATTTTAAAAGAGGGGGGGGGAAAAAAGTAAATCCAGAAATTGTGAGGAAACAATGAAATTCTATTCCATCTCACCCAAGAGGTAGCATTTTTAATGGCCACTTAGTAGTGAAAAGTAGGGAGATAGTATGTGGATTATTTTAAATTATTATATATCTTCTTACTTAGAATATAAGTAATTAGATTAGTACAGTTGACAACAAAAACAAGCAATAAATCCACATTAGTTTGTTGAATCTGTGTTAGTGGACATCCTTGGTGTGTAATTCAGATCAATATTTATAGCTCTGCATGAATTTCTTGTACTTGGCTCCGTAAATTTAGCTTGGAGGACACCAACAACTGTGCTTAAGCTCGTGATGCAATGTAAAAATCCATTCTGACTGAAGTCCAAAATTATTTTCAAATATAAATGTATATTTGTGTTTCAGTCTTTCCAAAGTGGCTGAGCTAAAAAAGGCATTCAGTTTTGGTTTTGGGGTATTTTTTTAAAAAAAGCCTTTCAGCTTCAAGATACAGTGTTTCTACATTAGAATGTGAAAGATGAAACTCAGTATATATGCACATATTTTTTTAAAAAGCAAAAAAACTCTTAGAACTTTCATCTTAAAAATCCAAGGCATGGGTAAATCTCTCAGAAAAAATCCTCATCTGTGTATTAGAATTCTGTCTTTGCATTCGTAGTTTTTCACATATTTTGAGATGCTATTCTAAATATTTTGCTTTCTCCTAAGGTTAGTATCTTGAAGTAGCAAGAGAAGTATACTTTTTCCATCTTCTGCATTCATAAGTTCCAAGATCTTTTCAAAATAATCAAATTGACAGTATCTTATCTCAGGCTGAGAGGTACCGTATATTGTGAGTTGTTTGCACAATCAAAGGCACCAATACTGGGCACAAAGACAACTCTAATACCAGCAATACCATAGACATGTTATATTAAAAAAAATTATCTCATATGAGGGAAGATGATTCTTGAAGCAACTATCAAATTTTCTTCCATCTCATAGGATTGTGTGTTACATTTGTTATTGTGGATAGATAGAATTTAGGAAGAACAGCATGTCTTTTAAAATAAGCAATAGGTATTCAGGCCTAAGGAAATATTTTAAACTAGTAAATGCTCAGAACAATGCATAAATTTCAATGTTAATGTATTACCTCCATTAACATAAAAGATATCACCCAGATCAAACAAAGTCAATGTTTGTGTCTAATTTAAGTAGACACCCATAAATTTGGTGAAACTATCCCTCTGCCAAAGGACAACATATTTTAAAGCCAGTGTCTGTATTCTCTGTCCAGTCAGTTGCAAGATGTAGGTCTAAGAAATGACGATGAAAAAATCTCGCTAAATTAGTCTTATTTTAGAAAACTACCTCTACGTTGTCTGAAAAGTGAACCAAGTGCAGGAAGAACATATAATTCATTTGCCGATTAATAAGCTAATATATATAAAAATAGTCTGAAAGAAACTGGCATGACAGTAGACTGGATGGTAGGTTGAATGACAACTGTTAGAACACGTTGCAGTTTGTATTAGGAGCAATTCATAAATAGTGCTATTGAATCAGGTTTCCAGAAAAAAAAGTTGGAATAAATTCCAGTTTCCAAGGTGTATAAGGATGGTTTTATTCTTTAAAAAAAGGGAAGAAATTTTATATTTGATGAGTGGAGGTATGTAGACAATACCCAGTTAATCTTAACACTCCTTAATAACTCTCGTTCATTATTGTCTCTCTCTAATTCGTGGTAAAATATTTTCCAATCCACTGTTTTACCTGTAGTGAACCTTTCTCGCCCAAGGCATACGACAAAAATCATATAAAACCAAGAAATTACCAGCAAACAAATCACAAAGGATGCATGTAATTGATTTCTCTAATTTCCAGTTTGAATAATTTGAACTACTGGCCACTCAGTCTCACCTCAGTGCACAGCAAGACAATGGAGTAGATTCTCCTGAAGACTCTTTTAGGGCACATGGAGGAGATGGGTGGTGGCAGCCAACATGGCTTCACCAAGGGCAAATCCTGCCTGACAAATTTGGTGGCTTTTTATGATGTGGTTACAGCATCGGTGGATAAGGGAAGAACAACTGACATCATCTTCTTGTGCAAAGCTTTTGACACTGTCCCACATGACAACTTGGTTTCTAAATTGGAAGGACAAAAAATTTGATAGATAGACTATTCAGTGGATGAGGAATTGATTAGGTGGTATCTCTCAAAGAGTTGCAATCAATGGCTCAATGTCCAAATGGAGACCTGTGGTGACTGGAGGCCCTCAGGGATCAGTACTGGAACCAGTATTGTTTGACATTGTCGGTGACATGGACAGCGGCATCAAGTGCATCCTTAACAAATGTGCCAACAACACCAAGCTGTGTGGTGTGGTCAGCACACTGGAGGGAAGGGATACCATCCAGAGGGACTTTGAGAGACTGGAGAGGTAGGCCCATGCTAAGGTTATGAAGTTCAATAAGGCCAAGAGCAAGGTCCTGCACCTGAGTCGGGGCAATGCCAAGCACAAATATAGGCTGGGCGATAAGTGGATTGACAGCAGCCCTGTGGAGGACAACTAGGGAGGGTGCTGGCTGATGAAACACTTAATATAAGCTGGCAATGTGTACTAGCATCTCAAAAAGACAACCATATCTTGGCCTGCATCAAAAGAAGTGTAGTCAACAGGCCAAGGGAGGTGATACTACCCCTCCACTCTGCTCTTGTGAGATCTCCCTGGAGTACTGTGTCCAGCTCTGGAACCTCCAACACAAGAATGACAAGAACCTGTTGGAGTGGGTCCAGAGGAGGGCCACAAAGATGATCAGAAGCCTAGAGCACCTCTCCTACAAGAACAGGCTGAAGGAGTTGGGTCTGCTCAGCCTGGAGAAATAAGGCTCCACAGAGACCTTCTATCAACCTTCCAGGGAGTCTACAGGAAAGCTGGAGAGGGACTTTTTATAAGACCTTATGATGATAGGACAAGGGACAATGGTTTTAAAGTGGAGTAGATTTAGATTTTTTTTTTTAGATTTAGATTAGACATTATGAAGAAATTCTTTACTATGAGGATGGTGAGACACTGGAATGGGTTGTCCAGAGAAGTTGTGGATAATTCATTTCTCAAAGGGGTCC
>NW_009708995.1:85954-88666 GCF_000703405.1 Apaloderma vittatum
TGGATTGGGCTTTGAGAAACCTGGTCTGGTGGGAGGTGTCCCTGCCCATGGCAGAGGGGTTGGAACTAGATGATCTTTAAGGTCCCTGCCAACTCAAGCCATTCCACAATTCTATGAGATTCTATGATTCTATGATTGATTCTCTGATTCTATGAATGTTCCATTTTCAAGATTTCTAAATTCAAAAATAAAGTCAAATATCCAGCACCATCCTAAGCTTGTCTACATCATTAATAATCCAGCAGATGCTAGTTTGTCATTGCACCATGTACTTTACACCTATAACCCCAGTTAAAGTAAAATATCATGTCATGCCTTTGCCAGGTTATTTAATCACACTGCCATATTGACTACCATCAGTGGTCCACTCTGGCCTCCAACTGAGAGACGTGGAGACACACCATCTATAATGCTGCTGCCTCCTTTGAGAACACACGTAGAATTAGTCTCGAGGAGAAAAGACAATGCAGAAAGAACTGTGCCTCGCCAATACTGCCGTTCACAATTGGACTTACTTATCTCACATTGGCCCTTTTAGCCATCAGCGCGCTTGTAGCAAGTATGGGTAGAGCCCTTCCCATATCTTTGTTCACAAAGCCTGGTCATGATGATGATGAATATAGCTTTTTGTTGCAAGCAGTCTATAATCCATTCAAAAAATAAAGAAGGAACAGTTAACTAAATTTTGTACTGAACCAGGTCCTGTGTAGGATGCAACATTTTCTGAACTGGCAAAAAAGGGAATTAATATCATGATACATCAAAATTTTACATAGTTTATGAGAGGGATTTTTTTGTTTTGATTTTTCTTGGAATTTTGGTTGCAGGTGCTGTTTTCTTGTTTGTTTTATTTTAAGTAGTAATATCCAGGGTGGAGACAAACTGAAGATTTTAATGTTTTAGCAATAATTCCTGACTTTATATTTCTGAAACGCACAGAGATGGTTTACTGACTTTACTGCTGTTAAATTATGTCCTGGTTTAGTGTCATTAATTTGAGATGATATAGATAAGAGAAGCAGATTCATTCATGAAAACAAATTCTGCCTATAAGTGTGCCTTTCAAGAAAAAGGAAGACTTGTACTTCTTCTAAGTGTTTGCAGGTAATGCATCTGTGTTAACTTAAATAATAGAAGCCAGGATTAACGATAGGCTGATTCAGTGTAGCTCTTGCCAACAATTTTCAGAGATTAGGAGGTTGTTGGAAAGGTATCAATGAAGGTTTAGGGATCACTGTCTGAAGTATTCTAAATTAGCAGCTAATGGATGTTTTTAATAGCTCTTTTATAGATGAGTGCAGCTGAATGAAAACTGACAACAAGAAAGCTCAGCTTTGCTTAGTATGAGCTTTAACTTTTCTTCACACATGATGACTTGCCTCCGCACTAGCTTTCTCACTTTGTTTCTGCACAGGGTAAAAATGCATTTATTTTATAGTTAATAAACATATCCGCACATACTTTAATATTTTTGATTTTTTTTTGTAAATACTAGAGATTATTTTCTTCCTCAAATGCTGCATATATGCAGTGCTGCACTATTGTTTTCGGAAGATTTGTTCATCTATCCTGCTGTTTCTGGCAAAGTTTAGTTCTTGCAGAAATAGTGAGCACATATGAAAAAAATGAATACTCTTTGATTATAGGTAGTGTAATCAAGTTGTCTGACCTTCGTGGTGCACAAAGAAACCTGACTTGGGTATTCAATATTCAATTTCAGTGGCCCAAAGAGATGAATAAATATAAGTGAGGTAGAGTTCATATGAAAGTATACCAGTTAGACAGAAAATAAATGTCTTGAGGTTGTATTTTGCAGTAGAGCTCATAAGCTTCCTCTCAGCATGTCCACTGATCCAACTGACTGTCAAAAGACAGTTTTTTTGTCACAGAATATGGAGAGATGTGACATCATTACTTCTGTCTAGTTTACAGGTATTTGAAATTATGTGTTTTAACTCAAAATTTGACCAGCAGAGATTCATTGACTACGTTTTCCAAAAAATACCTCCATTCACTCTTTTACATGTGGCCTTTTTTAGCTTCTGCACTGAGAACGTATCAGATGAACAAACAAAGTCATTTTCAAATTTTAATTTATCTTAAGGAAGACAAAATGTTCAGAAAATATCTTTTCCTCATCCTGAAGCTTTTCTCTTAGTTTGCAAACACAACTAGAAAAATACCCACGTGAAAAACATAGCCGTCCTTAAAATAGACCTGACTTCGTAAGGTTGTGGAAACCTTCTGTAGCAAACTGCAGAGCATGTATTTGTAAAACAATAATTATTTTACTGTATTTTATCTTGTACCATCCTGGTACAAGTTACAATGTTGCATTCCAAGAACCAATTAATATTGACTGATACCATCCTACAAGAACATAGACTTATTTCCTTCATTTTAGTAGCAAAATATGCTATGAAAAGCAAGACCTTTCACACTTACAAGCTTTCTAGATTAGAATCATAGAATCATAGAACAATTCAGGTTGAAAAAGACCCTTGGGATCATCAAATCTGACCATTAACCCTACACTACATGTTCACACCTAAACCATATGACCCAACACCACATCTAAGTGACACTTAAACATATCTGGGGATGGCAACTCAACCACCTCCCTAGGCAATCTATTCCAGTGTCTGACCACTCTTTCTGTGAAGAATTTCTTCCTAATGTCCAGCCTAAACCTGCCCGGCTGCAACTTGACAG
>NW_009708995.1:88784-89134 GCF_000703405.1 Apaloderma vittatum
CGTCAAACTGAACAGACCCAGCTCCCTCAATCGCTCCTCATAAGGTCTGTTCTCCAGGCCCTTCACCAGCTTTGTTGCCTTCCTCTGCACTCACTCCAGTACCTTGATATCTCATACTGAGGTGACCAAAACTGAACACAATACTCAGGGTGTGGCCTCACCAGTGCTGAGGACAGAGGGATAATCACCTCCCTTCTTCTGCTGATCACAAAATTTCTAATTCAAGCCAGGATGCCGTTGGCCTTCTTGGCCACCTGGGCACATTGCTGGCTCATATTCAGTCGACTGTCAATTACAACGCCCAGGTCCTTTTCCGCCATACGTCCTTCCAGCCACCCTTCCCCAAGCCT
>NW_009708996.1:0-604 GCF_000703405.1 Apaloderma vittatum
CTCTTCTCCCTCGTGAATAGCGATAGGACAAAAGGGAACGGGTTCAAGTTGCGCCACAGGAAGTTTAGATTGGATATTGGGAAAAACTTCTTCACCGAAAGGATGGTGAAGCCTTGGAATGGGTTGTTGAGGGAGGGGATGGAGTCACCATCCGTGGATGTGTTTATATGTGGCACTTCAGGAGATGGTTTAGTGGTACAGTGGTGTTTAGTGTTACAGTGGTGTAGGGCTGTAGGTTGGACTTGATGATCTTAAAAATCCTTTCAAACCTTTGTGATTCTATGATTCTATGATTCTATGACCTCTTGAGGTCTCTTCATGGGTCTAGGGATTTCCCACAGCAGAAAAGGGGCAGTCCTTCTTCCCTAACAGCCCTTGAAGGAGCCCACCCATGGTACTTAAATAGCACAAGGGTTCCCTACCTGCATCACTGGGCAGCTGCGGACTCTGTCCTGGTGCCTTTGGTCCAGGGCTCGCATCAGCGCAAACGCACAGTGTGCAAGCTCTGCAAGGACTGTGGACCTCCACTTGCAGTCTGGCCTTTGTGCCAACCCTTGATTGGCAGAGGTGCTGCAGATCCCAAATGGCAGCTGTGGCGTGGCTG
>NW_009708996.1:635-7434 GCF_000703405.1 Apaloderma vittatum
AGCCTCCTTCAGGTACCCTGTGCTAGTGTGAGTTGTGCTGGTGCTCTGGGGGGAGCAGAGGGGCTGGAGGGTCTTGAACTGGGGTCAGTGTCCCTGAGAGGGGAGCTGAGAGGGACAGGCAGGTGGGGAGGGCAGCCCTTGGGACTGACTGTCCCTCAGGACTGCTTCTGCTGCCACATTTCAGCCCACAAGGAGACCCTCTGGGAGGCCCTGGTCTCCCCTCTCCCACTGCTTTCTAGGGCTTTCTTTGCTTTTTCACTCTCAGTGCCATGAAATCTCAGGTACTGTGAATATTCCCTTGCCAGGACACGGCATTGCATCCTGAAGAGGATCCAGAGCAGAGTGGCTCTGCTGCAGCTGCCACCACCAGCCAGCTGCAGCAGGCAAGGAAGTTGGAAGCAGCAGACAACCTCCATCTGCTTGAGTGAGATCAGCAGGGCAACCAACATCCATGGATGCTTCCACACCTGCATCTGGCAGTGGGCTGCCACGAAGGCTGTGTGCCTGCTCTGCAGGTGGCTTTTATGACTGCATCCATCACATGGTGAAGCTGGACATTAACTACAATGAGCATGTGGTCAGCTCATCCACATGCCGGCAAAGGGTGTGCAGCAGATCCACACAGCAGCACTACCAGCTGCATGCAAGGTGGGCCAACAGTGAGCCCACCATGAGGAGAAGGGGACCTGCAAGGAGGCATTAAATTTCGGGGGGAAACGCAGCTCCAGGGCCCCGCAATGCTTCCACACAGCAGGCTGCAAAGGAGCGCCTGGCCAGGTCATTGGATGCACCTGACCTCCACCACAACCTGCTGTCACTGAAAGTGAGGCTGATGGGCTTCATTAAAATCTAATAAAGATTCAGAAGCTTTGGGGGTTTCTGCTGGGCTTCACAGAAGCCTAATAAAGATCAAGAAGTTTTTGGGTCATGTTTGCTTCAAAACCCAAAGCAAAAGCTACCTAGCCAATGCTTTCCAGTATGGTCGCCACAGTATAGGAAAGCAGGAGGGGAGGGTTTCTTGGAGTGTGCTGTGAATTTTAACATAAATGCTGCAACAGAGCCCCATACACCCATGCCTCCCACACCTTCCCCTTCAAAGCACCAGGGCAGGGCTGTCCAAGCCACTTGGCCATCAGCTAGGTCACCTGTTGTGATGACCTTCAAAGCCAGGTGCCATGGACTGAGGCCATACGGACGGGCCCATCCCTGCTGGACCCCCTAAATGGCCCCTTCCTGTCATCCTCCAGTCCCGGCCCTCTCACCCTTTCTTTCCAACAACAGCCCAGCTCCTCCAGCCCCAGTTCCTGTGGCTGTAGCTGGGAGGCAGGAGGGGACTGCTCCTCTCTTCTGGGACAGGCTGCCTGCTTGGCAGAAGCCACTGCAGGGGAAGGAGGCCCCTCTGTTGACTGAGACCAAGGATTCCTTGGCTTGTTCTTGATCAGGAAAGCAAAGCTTGAATGCTTGAGCATCCTGGGATTTGGGCAGCAATCCAGAGGCATGCCGCAATTTGAGCAAGTCTGCTTCCACCCTTTCTAGCTGGAGCCATCCCATTCTCCTGCATTTGAGCCTTCTCTCAGTAGCCCTAGCATGAACCTTGCACATTTCCACAAGCCCCACAACTTCATCCCAAGTTTTGGACACATCTCCCAGAAGACGACATGTCAAACAAATAATTCCAATGCTGAAATCATAGCCAAGTATGATTTGCTTTCATTTTAAACAACTAGGTTGACATGTACTAAGACTCTCAGCTTTATCACTTGCAGCACATTCAATCAGTTTGGATTTATTAAAAAATACAGCGTATTTCCTACTCAAAGAACAGAATGTTTTGATTACAGAGAAAGTCTTCTGAAAGTGAACAAATAAAAATGTTGAAACATGAAAGAGAAAAGTAATTTTTAAGCAGTCACTTTAGGAAATGCTCACTTTTTTTTTTTTTTGGAAGAAGGTAAATGTACATTTCTCTCATGCAGCTGAGTTTCGCCTGAGGACGGCTTGCATTGCTCTCCCTTGTAGGAGGACTGACAGCTCCTTCATGAACTCTTGCAAAACTGCTGCCTCTCCCAGCACTTACGAAGGGTTTAGTGGTCAGAGTGTGAGTACAGCTGTTGACAGAGAGCACATTGCTGCCTCCTGACAGCTGGGGCTGCTGCCCCTCCAAGCCCTCTGCCCGGACAACCAGACAGTTGTGCTACAAGCGGGCCATGACTTTGCCTATGACATTAGCTGACAGCAGCAACTCAGCACTCAGCTGTGCTCCCACCCCTCTTTCAAAACACTGAATTTTCTGGCTCGTTGCACCACCACAGCTAGTCATACACAAAGTGACCAGGATGGGCTGCAGGGATGGTGCCATTGACCAGAGGCCCTGAGAGGCACTTTCAGATGGTTCCACCAGCAGGAGGCTGGGCAGGACTTCAGGCAGCGCAAGCATTTCCAGCTGCAGGACAGCAAGAAGTGTTGCTGCACAGTACAAGGTAGCTATTAGTAATTTCAGGTTGCCTGCTGTGGCAAGTACAAGTGTTGTGTGGTTAATATAATACGCTGGTTCTGAAAGTCAGATCTAACCTCCCAATTTTTGTGCATTTTTTAAAATCTTTTTTCAAAGCACACCTTGCGGTCTTCATGGTGCTCCTTGTAAGACAAAGACACAGGTTTGCACCAGAAGCCTTCCAAAGGTTGATATAATTCCTATGAAGGAACTATGGAGGGGGTCTTTCTCTATGGCATCTCTCAGGGTACTGCTGGCCTGTTTTAACTTTCAGACTGATGTGTTAATGGAGTATCTACATCTATACAGCTAAAATTAGTATCAAGCAGCATCCAATGAAATTTAAGGCTGAAAGGTACATACTTCATAAAGGTGGTTCAACCTGCTCAGTCCTTCTGGTTTGCACTCATTACGAGCATTTCTGACCAAGATGGTAGTGGACAGCCAAGGGCCTAAATGGTGGCACGCAGGCCCAGGAAAAGGCATGCTCCTGCCTTTGGGGCTACATCTGACTGGCGACTCGTCATCAGCGGTGTTCCTCAGTGTTCGGTTCTACGGCCAGTTCTGTCTGACATATTTACCAGTGATATGTGTGCAGGAGTTGAATGCACCATTAGCAAGTTTACTGATGGTAGTGGTTGATGCCGGAAGCCTGTCAGTGTTTAAGAGGCACTTGAACAATGCCCTTAATAATGTGCTTTAACTTCTGGTCAGCCCTGAAGACATCAGGCAGTTGGACTAGATGATCGTTGTAGGTCCTTTCCAACTGAAATAGTCCTGTTCTATCCTATCCTATCCTATCCTATCCTATCCTATCCTATCCTATCCTATCCCCTCCCATCCCATCCCATCCCATCCTATTGTAACTGGGGGACACTGCAGTCTCTGAGCAGCAATGCCCTGTCCTGCCCTGGTAGGAGGCCACAGCCACAGTAAGGAGAGGCTGGATGGGACATCACTGAAAGCTTTGTTGGCTGCCCTACCCAGTCCATGAGTCTGCTCAACAGTAGTTGAAGCAGAGTAGCTGAAAGCGCAGGGTGAGGTATTTCGGCCATCAGGAGGAGGGGGGAGATAGATTTTTCTTTGGGCTGTTTGAAAGCAACGTGAAAGTGCCAGGGTCCTTGCTGTTGGGGCAATGCAGCAGGCACTAATACAAGTGTACTACAGAGCTTTTAAAGGTTTGTAGATGAGCAGGATCAAGAGTGTAAAAGTACACTGAAAAGAGAGAGAATAATAAAACACAGAAGGATATGGGAACAGAGGTGGCTAAGAAATGTAACATGACGATGTGATTTCTCTGTTTCACTGATTTGTAACAAGAAAACCTCAAGCCCTTTGCATAAACTGTAGAGATAGAAAAAGCTATGCCAAACTATGCCAACAGAACTCAAATATAAATCCAAGTATTCAGGGCTAGGAAATGAGAGGAATATGGTTGCTTGTGTAATTTTAATTTAGCTACTTTGTATGTATTCATTATGCTTACCTAGTACATCCTTCAGTATTTTGAAACAAAAATCCTATTGACAATCCTAAGGGCTAGTGTTCCTAAAATCTTGACTCTCCCAGAAGTGGAGAGCATTCATGCCATCTTGAAAGTCATTCCTCAGCTAGAATTACACAGGTATTGTAGCAATGAGCAGTTAGGTTCCCCTTAACAGAATTCAGCCCCTATAACTATAAAATCATCTTATCTTTCATTAAATTTCTCTAAAGCCTACTTCTCTGGCCCTTCTTAGAGCCTTTATAGTAAAAACCTTTTGTTCTGGGCAGGTAGAGATTGTTTCCACTAGGAAATGAACACATTTCAACTAATGCAATAGACAAGGCCTCTTAGAGGTAGGTTTTCCATCACTGGAGCTCATCTTCCCAACAGATTCATCCCATTCATTGAATGAGGTAGGAATTCCATGCAAAAAATATCTACAGTCATGTAATTACTTTACAGTAATGTATATATTCACAAGGAAAATACAGTTTGCCTCGTGAAGATCTGAATCATAAAAGAGAAATCCCATTATGTGCCATCATATGGTCAGTCCCACATGGGCCACCAGCAGGATGGAGTTACCTGACTGTCCAGAATAACTAGTGTGATTTACAGTTTACTGCCATTGCACAGACAGCAGTGGGCAGGGATGAAATGCAGATGGAACCTGCTGTGTCTTGACAGCAGAGGAATGACATGCTGGGTCCTGCATCTAGAGGAAAAGCTGTCCCTGCTGAGCACACTGCTCCATTCAGTTTCAGCCATGCAGCCATAAATCAGGCCAAGCCCAGAGAGTGGTGGTCAGTGGAGTTAAATCCAGCTAGTGGCTGGTCACAGTCCCAGGGCTTAGTTTTGGGACCAGTTTTGTTTAATATCATTATTGATGATCTGGATGAGGGCATTGAATGCACCCTCAGTAACTTCAGAGATAACACCAAATTGAGTGGGAATGTTGATCTGCTGGAGGGTAGGGAGGCTCTACAGAGGGATCTGGACATGCGGGATCTTAGGCTGAGCTTCAGCAGGGCCAAATGCCAGGTCCTACACTTGGGTCACAACAACCGCAGGCAGCGCGACAGGCTTGGGGGAGAGGGACTGGAAAGCCGCCTGGTGGAAAAGGACCTGAGGGTGTTACTGGACAGCTGGCTGAACATGAGCCAGCACACTGCTGGCCCAGGTGGCCAAGAAAGCCACTGCTTGGCCCAGGTGAGTGATCCTGGCGTGTATCAGAAACTGTGGCCAGCAGGAGCAGGGAAGTGATCATGCCCGTGTACTCTGCATTGGTGAGGCCAAAGCTTGAGTACTGAGTTCAGCTTTGCACACCGCAGTATAAGACAGACATCAAGGTGCCAGAGCATGTCCAGAGAAGAGCAAGGAAGCTGGTGAGAGTTCTAGAGAACATGAAGAGCAGCTGAGGTTGGAGTTGTTTATTCTGTAGAAGAAAAGGCTGAGGGGAGACCTCATTGCTCTCTACAACTACCGGAAAGGTGGTTGTAGTGAGGTGGGTGTTGGTGTCTTCTCCCAAGTTACTAAGGATAGGATCGGAGGAAGTGCCCTCAAGTTGCACCGGGGAGGTTTAGATTGGATATTAGGAAAAAATCTTTACTGAAAGAGTGGTGAGGCATTAGAACAGGGTGCCCAAGGAAGTGGTGGAGTTGCCATCCCTGGACATGTTCAAAAAGCATGTAGAAGTGACACTTCAGGATATAGTTTATTGGTCATGGTAATGTTGGGTTGATGACTGGACTAGATGATCTTAGAGGTCTTTTCCAATCTTAGTGATTCTATGATACTATGATCAATACATTCTGAGGGGCATAAATGGCTGTTTAGCATTGAATGAACAATTACAGCCCTCATTAAAACCAGTTATAAGGAAAAAAGAATTAATAATTAGACTTCAACGAACAGTACTTTAAAGGAGAAAAAACACTTTGCAGGAAAACTCTTGAGATTTTAAAACCGACACACATCAATCATTCTTATATCATGGCTAGGCTTCGCGAATGAAGATATGGGAAGGGGTCTACCCACACTTGCTACAAGTGCACTGAGGGCTAAAAAGGCTGATGCGGGATAGGCAAGTCCGGTTGCAAAAAGCACAGCAGAAAGTCTCCTTAGGCGGTATTTGCGAGGCACGGTTCTAACTGCGCTGTCTTTTCTCCTCGAGACTAATTCTACGTGTGTTCTCAAAGGAGGCAGCAGCGTTATGGGTGGTGTGTCTCCATGTCTCCCAATTGGAGGCCGGAGTGGACCACTGATGGTAGTCAATATGGCCAAAACTGAGGTATTGTTTCAGGGAGTCCTTGCATCTCCTCTTTGGGGCTCCTCTGTTGCAGCATCCGGTGGCAAGTTCACCACAGAGCACAACCTTAGGGAGGCGGTGATCCTCCATCCTGGAGACGTGCCCTGCCCAGTGCAGCTGCATCCTCAGCAGCACGGCACCCCTGCCTGTTCAAGGACAGTAACATTAGTCACGTATTCAGTCCAGTGGATGTTTAGGATTGTACGGAGACAGCACTGATGGAAGTGTTCGAGGAGTCGCAGGTGGTGGCAGTAGATCACCCACAGTTCAGACCCATATAAGAGAGTAGACAGTGTAGACACTAACCTTTGTAGTTTTCTTAAGGTGTTTAAAGCACCAGACTCTTTTATGGAGTTTTCCAAAAGCTCTGATGCCTTTGCTAACCTGTTGTCTATCTCTTTGCCAATCTTACCATCCAAGGAAATGATACTTCCTAGGTAGTTGAACTGCTGGACTGACTTAAGCTCTGATTTGCCTCTGGTGGTTTGAGGATGATGAGAGACTTCCCGAG
>NW_009708997.1:0-431 GCF_000703405.1 Apaloderma vittatum
CACAGAGTGAGGGAAGGAGGAAGCTGGTGTAGTAACTGTTTATTGTACAGCGATTGGGTTTGTACAAATCTGCATTTACACGGGTATGTATAAGTCTGTACAGAGTAAGTGAAGCACCCAAAGCGACCGTTCTCCTTCCTGGCCTTCCCTCCCTCGGGGACAACACAAGAACTAAAGTGCATCACGGCCAGAGAGTGTCAGGGGGGGCTCCAGGGGCTTCCCCACGGTGTGGGGCTCCAGCCATCCCCTCCTTAGGGCAGTGAGGGAGCGTAGAGGGGTCCCAGGACCTCTGGCAGCACCCCCAGCTCATTACAGACTCTCTAAAGTGCTAAATGACCCAGTCCTCCACCCTGCTGCTGCCCTGGGGAGGGCAGAAACAGGCTCTGTCTTCATCCACGCCGGGAGGGGAGACCCGTGAAGAGCCTCCAGCC
>NW_009708997.1:535-1565 GCF_000703405.1 Apaloderma vittatum
CCCCTCTGCTCAGTTTTAGGGAAACATGGGTCGGGTGTGATGCCCACCCGCACACCCTCCAGCCAGAAAGGCACGGCCCCTGCGAGAGCGAGGGCCCACAGGGCGAAGCAGAACTTACCCAGAGGCGGTTACAGGCAGCGATGTGGGACAGGAGGGTGGTGCCGAGCCTTGCGGGCACAAGTTTTCTTCTCTGTCCCCAAATCCTCAACTCTTCAACCAATGCCCGGTTTTCAGCCCACGGGGCACGGCACGGATGGCTTTGGGCACGACAGAGCGATGGCAGGGAGCGGAGCGGGAGCCGGCAGGGACAGGTAAGGGCACTTGCGGGAGGGTTAGCAGCTCAGGGGAGAGGTAGAGGCATATAGTGTCTAGTGGCTTTGTCCGTGGGACAGCGAGCTGTCTAGAAGGATTTGCTGCGTAGCTGGGAGGGCAGGGAGCGCTGGGACCGTTAACGGGGGCTGGGTGGGGTGACAGGAGCTAATGCAGGGATCGGGGGCGGCCTTCTGGGAAACTCCCCCACTTATTCCAAAGTCTGATTGGCTCGTAGGGGAGATTGATGACATATTTCCTACGCGATGACTTCTGCCCCGCGCGAAGCGTTTCGCAAGGTGGTAAAAAAAAGCCTTTCTTTGCATTACAGCCTGCTTCCAGAGCTGTTAAAAGAAGTCTGCAACGGGTGTTTACGGTGCTGCTAAGACTCGTGGTGACGTGATCTGGCACATGAGGGCACACACCTGGGGCAGGGTGAGCAACACTCACGTCTCACCTCGCTGACCCGAGATAAGACACGCTCCTGCCAGCGGAGGAGCCCCAGCGACCAAGAACTGAGCTCCCCTGGGCGTGCTCCTGCCCTGCACTTCTCTCCTGTAAACAAATCAGGCTGTAAAGATGAGGAAACAAAAAGAGACAGGGCGACACGGGAGACAAGCCTGCTGACAGCAGAGGCAAAAGGTTTGGCTCCACTCAAAGGGAAGGGAAGGGCCGGGCCTCCGGCGAAGCTGGACGCAGACAGGGGCGCGCTGGCAGGCCG
>NW_009708997.1:1611-9466 GCF_000703405.1 Apaloderma vittatum
GTAACAGCTCCCCCCGCCCCCTGCCTCAGGCCAAACCCTGCCGTGATGCTCTCCTCCAGGCAAGGATCTGCCCTTTCTCACACTAATTAGCCCCAACAGAGAGTGTGGGGTTGTTCCAGCATGGCCCACACGCGGCTCACGTACGGTCCCCTGCCTGCAGTCCCAAGAGCCCGACCCATCGGTACCTCCAGCTCCTCACGAGACGGCGGCAACGCCTGTCTGCTCGGGAAGGAGAGGACAAGGTGAGCGTCGGTGCGGGGAACAATCCTGCTGGGTTGCTTCCCACTCAGTCTCTTGTCACAAAGGCCAAAAGCGTCACAGGACGCAGCAAGAATAAAAAATAATCTTCAGACAGGTCGTTTCCAGATACGTCCTTTCATGAAACAGCACCCCTTACCGCCAGGGCGGGACACGGTGACGTGGGAGGCCCCTCCTCTGGCTTCAGGGGAAAATCTGCAGTTCAAACTTGGGTGCCCACTCCAGCGCGCTCTTCACCACGGCCAGGGCAGCTGCTCCCAGCGCGACTGTCAGCCCCATCACCGCCAGCTTGACAAAACGGTTGGTCCTTGGCTTTGTCAAGATGGATTTTGTCCGCTCCTCCCCTCGGAGCCGCTCCCTGAAGCGCTGCCTCAACACAGTGTCCGGTCTCTGTTGCACTGATGCCAACTCAAAGTCCTTAAAAGTGGAAGCCGCGGTTCTGTGAAGGGAAGAAACAGGTCAAGGAGCGTTCCCGGCTCACCTGCGGGACCAGGCTCCTGCCAGGGAGGAGGATCTTCCCAACGGGATGCTGAGAACCCGCGGGCTGCGCTGCACTCACCGTTCAGCCTGCTGCTGAGCTGCCTCCCTGGCAAGTTCAGACGGCGGGAACTGGACAAAAAGGTCCCCAGCTCTGCTGATCAGAGTCTCGTAAGGAAGGTCCTGTGGGATCTGGGACAAGAGGTGGTGCACAGAGGCCATGTCGCACTCGCAGTCCAAAACTTCCTGCTCCCGGTACAGCACGATCTGCAGAGAGGAGCAAGAGTGCTCAGCATAGCCAGGGAACTGGGGACGACTTCTGGTCACTCATTTCAGAGCCAGAAGAGGAAAACATTTTGCTTCCAGCTCAAAGACCTGCCCTTCCTCAAGGGAACACACAGCACTGAAGTGCTCCTCATCTGGGAAGAGAAATACCAAACCCTTCCCAAGACTCTGAGGCTGCAGAAAGCCCCTTCCTGGGCAGCTACGTCTGTCTTTTGAGCCTGCTACTGGCAGGTCAGAGAACGGGCAAAACCTCAGTAGGTTCCATTAATCCTCCCACCATTCCGGACAACACCTACCACGGCAGCGAAATAAATGGGCATCAGCGGATGGCAAGCCAGGAAGAAGTCATATAATCGCACGACGTGCCTGAAGTCGGACAAAACGTGCCCGAACCAGGTAATGAGCCAGCTGAGAGCGAAGATAGTTCCCACCTCCGCGCTGCACAGAGAGAAAGTGCTGTTAGATCGGCCGCTGGCCGCTTGGAAACAGCACCCGAGCGCTCCCGGGCCAGCCCCGTGCCGCTCCTCCCTGCTACGAAGGGGAGGCAGACCTGGAGCTCAGTCCACATCAAAGAACTGCACCTCTGACATGACCCTGAGGCAGAGGACTGCCACGACTCATCTCACACCCAGCAGGGCCCACGGCAGAGGTCTAAAAGCTCTGCTCTCAGGACAACCCGACCGTGAGATGTACCACATCGCTGGCACGCTGACCTGAGGACAAGTGAAATCCTGCAGCACAGCCAACGTTTCAGATTCCTCAACACCCTAAAGACTTACTGACTTCTGGGAGTTTGTTATCCAGCTTTGTACCCAAAGACGTCCTGGCCACAACACATAACAGAGGTCCTTGCCCAGAAAAGAACTCTGGACTGAACCTTCTAACTTAATTTCCTGCTTCTGCTTTCACCTGCCCTGGCTACATTGTCTGTCCCCACTGCAAACACTGGGAACCATCCCTAGAACTAGCAACAAACCACAGGGAGGTGACACCAGCCACAAAACTGGGCACCTGGAGCAGTTGTGGCAGCTTTGTGTGACACCATCCATAAGCACCCAGCCTTTCCAACACGGGCTGCAGACCGCTGGGGTGAAGGTGACACCCTTTAAAACTCCTCAAGTCAGGCAGCACAGGCTTGGGTCTGCTCAGCAGCAGGGTGCCACGTGGCTTTGGACTGTCACCATTTGCCGCGGGTCAGCTGTTGAGTGACTCCGAGGGAGCCACCGTGGTGCTGGGGACACGCTGGTGCAAAAAGCCCTGAGAGCAGTGACGTGAGGCTGCCAGGGCAGAGCGAGGAGGCTCCGAGGGAACGTCTGCGTACCTCTGCATGAAGTCATGCACGTCAGGGTTCACCTGGTCTATGATGGGCATCAGGTAATTTAAAATGTGCTTGGTGTTATCCATCGTCGGGTCCATAAAATCCCTGAGGGAAGATTTAAAAGAAGCTCCGTCAAGCAACCACGGCGGTGAGCTCTCCCTCCAGGGAGACAGCTCGAAGGCAAATTGACATACCTGCAGCAAACAGCTGGTAGTGGGGTCCCCAGCCCCAAGGAATTCTGCCTATTTGGGGCAGCCCCCTTCTCACCTATCTGGGCCAGGCGAGGCTGATCTGCACAGAAAACTCAGCCCCAGACAATCACGCCGGCATCAGCTGACACTTCTTATTTTGCTGCAGCGCGCATGTGAACTGTAAAGCCTTTCCAGCGCTCGAAACCCAACTCCCCAGCTGGGAGAGTGGAGAGAATCCCTCCAAACCACTCCCCAGAGGAAGGCTTATTCTCATTTCAGTGCACAAACAGGAGTCACTTGACTTGGGACACTGGATGGACCTTTTGGTGCAAAACCACCCCGGGCTGTTGAAGGTGAGGAGAAGACTCCGTGCTGAGCCAGTGCCCTGGAGCTGGAGAGGCCTCGACAGCAGAGCCGGCCGGAGAACTATGAATAATTCACGCACGTTGGCTTTTTCAACTTCAAGACACGCTACAAATTAACTGACAGCCTTCAATTATCCCTTCCCCAGAGCGCAGCTCCCTGCAAAGCCACGTGTTGCCACGCGGTCAGGCTGCTCTCCCTCTGGGTATGGCCGTGACAGGCCCCAACCCACGGCTCTGCCTGCTGGGCTCCCCGTGCCCCATCTGCAGCGGCGTCCCTGCGGCCTGAGGACACGCAGGCAGCTCCCCTCCTTCAGCTGAGCCCGCCGAGTACCTGAGATGATGCGTCGAGAGCTTTTCCACCAGAGCCGTGGCCAGTCTGTCGCCCACCACCAGCAGGAAGGTGACCACGATGTCATGGTAGCCCTGGTAGTAGTGCAGCTGGGGGTTGCGCTTGAGGACGTGGAGGATAATATCGATGAGCTCCTCCTGCAAACCCTCCCTCTGGTCATCGGGCATCCCTGTGGGGACAGCACGAGGTGGCCGTGGGACGGGCTCTGTCACCTCCCAGTGGCTGAGGTGGCCGTGGGATGGGCTCTGTCACCTCCCAGTGGCTGTGGGACGCAAGGAGAGCGCCTGTGCACCTGCCTGATCCCAAGGGAAGAAGCCTGAAGGGCTGGGAGGTAAGATCAGCAGAAGAAGTATCCCAAGTCCTAATCCTGTCCCCCAAAATTCTGCTGGCCCAGGGGAAGGTGGCCAGTTGAAAGGTTGTTTAATTTTTGGGGCTGCAGCGAATACTACCCACAAGGAAGTGACTCTGGAGGGTGGGAGCAGGGCATACACTGACATCTGTGCAGGGCTGAGAAGAGCAAATTGCACCACACAGTCAGTGCTGCACAGGGAGTTTTAAGAATTTTTCATCTGCCAGGGGTCATAGAAAAAATGAAGAGAGGACCCACTTTCACAGAAATCCCACCAACTGCATCAGATCGCGAGGCCTCCAGCGCCACAACTTTGTATCGCCCCCTCCTAACGACATGCGCTTGGGGACAGGATGTCACAGGAAAAACATTGTTCCTGCCACGCACAGCTGCAGCCAGCTTCTGGCTGTCCTTGTCAACAGATAAAACGCCCAAAGGCCAAGCAGAAAGTCCCAGTGGAGAGCCTGCAATGACAAAGTTCTCCTTTTCCCCTGCTTCACTAATGCGTCTAAAAATAGGCAGGAGGCTGCCATTCAAGGGCAAAAAAACCTCCGTACTAGCAGACCCTTCAGGAACGAGGCTTGCACGCAGTATCCGTGCTCAAAAGAGAATCAGAGCAAAGCAATTGTTTATGTAAAATAAAAGCAGCAGAAGTGGGAAGCAGAATCTGGCCAGAAATAAAGGACTGTTCTGCAGAGTTTGATAGCTGCTGGATTAAACGTTTTATAAATAGCACAGAGAGGCACCAGCCACCCAGTGGAATGGAACAACCGTAAAATCATTCTGCTTCTGAAGGTTCAGAGTTCTCTTAAATGTGGTGTGTGAACCTCGTTTGGAGACTGTCGTCCACCAGAAATTGTTCTAACCACTGATAAACCTGCCCCAGAGCTGGAGCAGAAGCAAATGGGACACTTCTCAAGCACTGAATGTGTCTGAATCTCACCCTGTTCACACCAGGCGAGGGGCACGCACAGGGTCTATTTGACGGCACCGGGCTGCTGGCAGTGCAGCTCAGCAAGGCCCGCATCGAAAACCAGCTGTGGCTGAAGGAAACCAAGAGCTGTAGAGTTGCTCTGCTGCAGGAAGAAGCTCACAAGGAAAAGGTTTTCTGAAAGTCAGGTTCTCAGAGCAACAGAGTCACCTCCCCGAGTAAGGTCTGAGCCAGCAGAAGCCCCATGACACAGACCTTCCCCTCTCACCTGGCGGGAAACGGCGCAGAGATCGCCGCACGTCCAGCAACACTTGCTGGTAATCTTTATTGTCCTCTCGCAGCTCCTTTCAAAAAAGAGGAATATGATTAACACTGAGTTGTGCAAAGGTATCGTGGAGAGAGCCGGGCCAGGGAGCTCCAGGAGACCCCGCCGAGGCTGCACGCACAGACATGTTGCCCCGTCGGACGTCCCCTTTTTTGTGCATCACGCACCAGCCCTGTCCCTTCACTGACACTCCTGGCAATTTGGTGCAAGGTTAATGAGACTATTATTTATTCAAACATACATTAAAATGCTTAAGCCATTCTCAGCATTCCTGGAAACATCCTTTGCTCCACAATTTTGCTGCGCACTCAGCAGTAGCAAAGCACCATACGCTGCGGAGACCACAAAGAACAGTTTAACAAATAGAAATAATTCAGGAGAAAACCCCACCCACAGGTACTTAAGAGAGTTAAAACAGAAGAGAAACGAATTTGCTGGCGCACTGAACTATCTGTGTGATCATGTGAAGCGAAATGTCGTCTTCCAGCAGCTCTGATCACCTAACAAAATCCAGCTCTTCACTGATGCAGCAGGATGACCACTTCTGAATGGTCACAGACTGAGGAATAAAAACAAAATTTGTCCGGGGGACAGTGACTGTAAAAACTACTGGACTTGGAACTTCTGAACTGCCAGGGTTTAAAAACCACGCCGGTACCTCGTCCGGAAAGTCATCGCCCCTGAACAAACATCACACAAGGTTCAGGCAACAAACTGCTTCACCTATGCCTGGGAGAGACACCTCAGACATATTTTGGCCATGCCAGGGCTTGGCACAACCACCTCTCCATGGGAGCAAGAAAAATTAAGTTTGAGCTTTCATTTGCCAACTCAGGGCCCCGCCGACCACATCCAGAGGGAACTGATTTCCATCACTGTCACTACAGACAACAACGCCCTCACAGCACAATGGGAACACTGGTTTTAGGAAGCCCTGGAGTGCACAGAGATCACCGAGCCGTCCCGCCAAAGCGCTCGAATCCAGGCTGTTCCGTACCTGGAAGAGGGGGAAGGTCGTCTGTATTCACACTTAGTAGCTTCGGCCACACTTTGCAACGGATCTCATCTGTCAGGAGCCCCCCCTCGCTGATCGCCATCCGCCGGAGCGTGGCCACGTCGATGGGGTCGCTGTTCAGGGCCTGATAAATTTCCGCCACTTTTCTTTTCTTCTTAGCATCAAAGTCTGTAAAAACATCGCAAAGAGGCAAGCTGAGAGGCAAGGCCAGCACACAGCGGGGGCGGCAACTCAGAGCAGGGGGTAAAAATCCACTCACAGCGAGGGAGGCGAGAGGGGACAGTGAGCAGGACAGCCTAGGGACGACCTCGGCAGGGCGCCCCGCCACTGACTGTCCCCATCCCTGCATCGGGGGCACCCCCACTGCTTCCCCACTGACCCCCCGTATCACAGCCCATGGGGTGACCGCTGCTTCTGCTGGCACTGGAGCTGCCAGCGCTGCCCAGGTGGATCCCTTGTCCTCGCCTCCCACACTCCCCCACAGGTCACAGCTCCTTTTGGGACAGTGACAGGCGCACAAAGCCACTCGGCAACTGTTTGCTCTCTGACGCAGCGGCCAACAAAATGTGGAGAAGGGTGGCTCTCGGCGTTCCTGCCGCCCCCCAGTTACACAGCGGCTCCTGGATGCAGCCGTCCGAGGGATAAGTCCCAGCATTTTCCCTGACGGCAGCAGCCACAAGCAAGGACGTGATCACACCGGAGTTAACGGATCACGAGCGTATTGACTTCTCTCTCAAACCCAAACTTGCCAGCTACACGTGCAAGTTAGCCGGCACCAAACAAATCCCACCGCTTCGTGGGGCACCTGAACTCAGGCACAGTGAGGGAAGAGAGTTACACACAAATGTGTTTAAAGGCCGTTTAGATGTGGTGTTGGGGGACGTGGTTTAGTGGGGGAGCTTTGTAGAACAGGGTTAATGGTTGGACTCGATGATCCCGAGGGTCTTTTCCAACCTGAATGATTCTAGGAAAGTGCACGGTGCTCTGGTTCCTCATGGGTTAAACACACTCACAGGACATGGGAGCTGCGAAGGGACACAATTTGATTTCACACTGCATCGTGGTGTTCATCACCGCAGCCCCACGCGGGGAAGGAAAAGCGGCAGCTGAGAGCCGCCCGATATCCCACACTGAGGAGCTTCCACTGAGGAGGCTCTGCCGAGCGGCTGGAGCACAGGACGAGGCTGCAAACGACGCCTTTACCTAACGGCTTTTGCGATGGATCCAACTTCTCTTGGGATTCAAATGGGATTTGCTCGATAAGGGACGTGTCCAAATAGGATTCGGAGTGGGAGGAATTAAAAGGATCCCGACGAAGCAGCAGCTGTTTCTCAACACCTTCCTCTGCCCACGTGGCACCTCCTGTGTCTCAGCACTGCCCCGGCCCCCTCCCTGCTCCTGGGGAGCTGCGGCCTCCGAACGGGAGACGTGAGGCTGCTCAGACACACGGACACCACGTAGGCCAAGCTGTGGATCCTGTCGCTTCTCAAAGTACTTTTTAAAACATTTTTTTGGCATAAAAACAAGCTGTGACAGCCTATGACAGAGCTCCCCTCCAAACCCCGAGTTCCCAGTAACGTTAAAGCTTCTAACTCTCACCCAGTGGCCGCAATTTCCTTTTACTTCCTTGCCCGCCCTTTGTGCGAGCAAAGTTATTCACACATAAACAGAAACCAGCTCGGCTCAGCTGGTCCCCGAGCCCTGCCACACGCACACAATGGGCTGGCACGTACCAAAGCCTCGGGAAGGAGCCTATGGAAGAAAAAAAACTTCTGTTCACACGCAAAGAGCTTAAGGAATTGGCATGAAGAAAGAAGCACGTATTGTGGGCTCTTCTTTTAAGGTTTACTGGCAACTCCCTCAGTATTTACACTGATGCAGAGCGGGCAACAGCTACAAGCACTAAAACCCAATAAACTGGGTTTACAATCCTTTTCTGCGCAGCCCCAAGCGCGGGTCACACTTTAGAGGAGAGACAGAAACACCGGCTGA
>NW_009708998.1:0-337 GCF_000703405.1 Apaloderma vittatum
GCTGAGTATCCTCAGAGTAAGGGCTTGGAAGGGCAGAAGTAAACTCGGAGGAAATGCAACTGAGTAACCTCTGAGTAAAAGGGAGGAGCAAAGAGCGAGCAGGAGGAGGGTTGTGGGGCTGAGGAAGCAGGAGAGGGGCTGAGTAAAGGCTGAGTAGCGAAGGCGGTGCCGCCACGTAACGGCAAAAGACGCCCCAGGGCTGGCCCGCTAAGGCCGTAGTAACCTCTTGAGTAAGTGTCAAGTAAGGCCTATGGCCCCTTTAAGGAAACATTCTTCTCCCCAGCCCAGTTTGAAGTGTGGAGCAAGATGGGAGTAACCTGTGAGTAAGGACTGAACA
>NW_009708999.1:0-1447 GCF_000703405.1 Apaloderma vittatum
GGCTCTGAGCAACCTGATCCAGTTAAAGATCTCGCTGCAGGGACCTGGACTAGATGACCTTTAAAGGCCTCTTCCAGTCCAACACATTCAATGATTCTTACTGGCAGCAACAGGAACCAGTCACTGAGAAGGAGCCCCGGTGCGATTCCCCTAACCTACTGCTGTCAACGGGCTGCTGCAGAAAAAAGGGGAAAAAAAAAAAAAAAAAGAAAAAGGGTACAACCTGCTGCATGATGTGGGTAATTGCGCCCGTGGAGGATGCGGGGATAGATTTCACCACGACCGAGGTCTGCGTCGCCGTCTGTGACTGAGCCACGTGCTGCAGGAGGGTCCTCTGGGGCTGAGACGACTGCTGGTGGGGCTGGGACCGGTGGCTGACTGCAAGGCAAGAGGTCAGTGACACTTCTCCAGAACCCACTGCCAGCAACTTACTGCTGGTCTCCTGGCATTTTTAAGCTTCGACTGAAAGCACGGATGAGCAAAATAAAGATCTGAATATGAGAAACGTCTTTTACTGTACGTGCTAGCTGCAACCTTAAAGTGTAAATCTAGTCTGAGAAGCAGCTTCTTCAGTCACCACACTTGGCCCAAACCTCCTCTGGCCTCCCTCTCCCAACACACCAGCTTTGAAAGCACAATTTAGACTTGATTTTCAGCTGGGATCTCTACGCAGCACCAGCATAAGCAGAATGTTGTGGTTTTTTGCACCGTTAAAAGCACAAATGACTGCAATTAAGAACAGCAAGCCTCGCTCAATGAATTTCGACCACCAAAGCTGCAAGAAAGACTCTCCAGAGCTCAGGCTAAATTGGACAGATGAGTCGTTGGAAAATGTTTGGGTATTACGAGAGCAGGTGGGGTGGTTCAGAAATCACAGACCAAAAAGCAGACACCTCGTCATGGGTCTGTGTCAGTTTTTAGAGCTCATTTATAGAGCTAGGGTGATGGCTCTGGAATTAAACAGCGGCTTGGCTTTTGCTGAGAAACCCTCACTCCAAACCATTCTATATTGCAGTCACTGATAAGACGTGAATCCTGTCCATACCACCATGTAAATAATTGCTTTAATTAACTTTTTAGTTGCAAGATACTTAATAGAACTGAAGCAGACCAAGCAAAGTTTAAATATGGTTGTAACGTAACTTAAAAAGTTTCTAGTGACCTTCCAGAAAGTTAAAAGCCAAGTCAGGTCTTGAATCAACACGATCATTTCACTTTCCCACTCCGAGAAAGGAGCTGGATTGCGTCGGTACCGGCCTGCATGCTGCGCCAGATCTGCCGTGGATATTCCCCCAACAGTCCCTGCACCGTGGAAAAACTGCCGTTGAAAAAGAAAGTTTCTAACCTATGTGGTTGTGTAGATATTCTTCCGAGTGTGAACCAATACAGTGTTGTCTTCCCGAGTCTGCGGACAGACAAAAAACGGCGACACTAAGACGCGTGAACC
>NW_009708999.1:1478-16104 GCF_000703405.1 Apaloderma vittatum
CCCTCCGGGCTCAGGAGGCAGCACGCGCCGAATCCCAGCTCCCACACGGATTCAGGCGCGCCTCAGCCTCCGGTTTCGGCACGCGCAGGAGATTTCACGACAGGTTACAGACCGTTTAGCCTCTTACTGATCTGAAGCTGCAGCAGAAAATAGAGCTATGCGGATTGCTAAGGAATCCTGAGAAGCAACGAATTAAAACAAACAGGAAAAAAAATTAAAAAAAAATCAATTACCTGCATTCGCCGGCAGCGTTGAGGGGAAAGGGACAAAAATCTAAGAGCAAAAGAACCAGTTTTGTGCCGTAACAGAAACGATTGAGGGGAAAGGGACAAAAATCTAAAAGAACCAGTTTTGTGCCGTAACAGAAACGGTTCTTGCGTTCCTCTGGCAGACTCCTGCGTATCAACTCAAGGTTTACAAAAATCCCGCTGTTTCAAACAGCAATCGCAGCTCAGGGAAAAATTCCGACTTTGACACCTCGTGAGGCTTCCGAGCTGTGGAAAAGGAGTTCGGCCCCCAAAGACACCGACTGCAGTTCCTCATCCTCCCTGCAAAGGGCCCTATTTGACAGCAAGAAGCAGCAAAACTACAAACTTGGATGGAAGCTGTGGGTCAGCAAAGGCAACCGACCGGTAACTGGAGATCGCTTTAAGGCTAATTATATTTTGTTTTAAAAGGGATCCAAGGGAGGACGACTCAAACGTTCCAAATTGAAGCCAGATTCAGTGTTATTTAGAAGAATAACAATAACATCTTCCCCGCCCCAGTTCAGATTTCACATAAATTTGGGACAGAGCAGGGAAACAAAAAATAAAAAAAAAAAGGAAACATAAGATTAGATATTTAATGTTACAAATACCAAGATCTGTGCTTATCCAACTCAAAATGATCAAGTTTTGTTCCTCTTTTCCAATGTGGATTCTCAACATAATTTTGCTTTCGTTTTCCAAATACAGTAGGGGGACCCATAACGTGGATCTTAAGGAATTAAAATGGAAAACAGATAATTTGATTCTCTCACATACGTCCGGGAAGTGGCTCACGCCGAAGCGCCCTGGGATAGCAGGGAGAGTGAGAGACCAGGGAGTCAAAAATCAACAACCAGATAGGAGTCAAGTTAAAAGAGCCGAATCCCAGCGCGAATTTCAATTTGAATAATTTATTTCAAAAGTGAAAATTTATCAGTTCAAAGCCTTCCAGCAAACAAAGGAACTGGGGATGCCATGAGCACACTAAAGGCACACCTGGCTTAAAAACCCACTGGTTACACCAGTAACAGTTTGTAAATATGGGTTAAACTAACTCAAAGTCTGACTCCTCGCAGCGTACACAGCTCCTGTATCTTTAAAGAAAATGTAAGCTAAAAATTAGAAAATGAAGGTAAGTGGGCCAGCCTGTGCTCTCCCATCCAGTAAAGGAACAGAAAATGCATTCAGCCAGGATGCTGTGAAGCAACAACCCTTTGCTTCGGGTCGAAACGTTCTCCGCTGCGCCCCAGGGAAGCAGATGCAACCTCTGTGCCCTGCGCAGGGTCTCAAAAGTGGAAGAAAATACTCGTTTCCTCTCAAACAACTTAGAATACAAACACACAAATGAAACTCCGTGGTGAGAAAACTCCGGAATGAAATCCCTGGGCTCCAACTGCAAACTCCCTGTGGTGCTTCCCTCAGTCACTTACCAGTCGTGATATATTCGGCAACTAATTCCGACTCTACAACCGCGATGGAAGGACTTTCTGGAGAATGTCTCTTCTCCTGGGTCATCTGGATGGGGACAGCCATTTGGCTCAGGTCAATGGTGGGCTGCCTCGGCTTCGATTCTAGCTTTTCCTTCACTGCTTTAGGAAGAAAAACAAAAAAAAACCAACATAAAATAAACCTCCGACGTGCAAACCCTCCAAATAACCTTCCAGCGTACGTGCAAAAGTTTAACTCAACAGATAGCGAGCGTTACGTAAGGGATTGATTATGTACGAGATTGTTAGAGGATAAGGTGATCCAGGACTGGTGCTTTTCGCTTACAAAACTGATCACAAACCGCTGCTTAAGTATCAAGCTTTGAAGTTATCCCAAGCAGCCACACGCGCTTTCACACCTGTCGTCTGCTGAAGTTCCAGCAACGCTTTTATCGTGGAAGTGGCTGACTGAGATTCACTGGAGACATCCTGGTAAATTATCGTCGGGCTCGTGTCCACAGCGATTTCGTGTTCTGACCAGTCTTGACTTCGCGAGGCAATCACGTGGACCACAGGCTGAGAATCTGCAAAAGGACAAAGGCACAGGAAGTTATCAGAGAAGCATTTTGGGGCTGAGGCCTCTTCACCAATTTCTTGCTTTAAAGCAGGGCTTTAGCTCAAAATTAGACCATATTACTCATTATCTGATAGCATTTTGAACACTGCCAGGGATGTTATCCTCTCGTTGTGCAACGCTTCAGTTTTAATCACATTTGACTTGAAGTAAAACGATGTTGATGCTATGAACGTCTTCCAGAACAAAAAAAACCCACAAAAATCCTGTATCTTCTTGGTAAAAGCTTGGGTTTGAACAATTGCCCAGCACGTTTCTTTGTAGGTTGAATTTGCCTTGCACTCTTTTTTCAGAAGGTTTCAGCACTTCGGGCGAACAACACGCATTCAGCATTCCGAATCAACGGCTCCTAAATTTTGAAGTTTGCTGAACCTTCAAAACATTTTTTTTTAATTTACTTAAAATGGCAGCATAGACCGATGGGTACAAAACAATATAGCAAAGGTGACTGAAAAGCACACATTTCACCGAAAGACATTTGCCTTACACCCTGTGATCGCCCCTGACCAAAGGCTGGGTGTTATTTATACTCTGTTATTTATCCTCCTCCACCTCACGAAGAGCAGACACAAGGCTCAGGGATGTGGTTTAGTCGAGGACTTGTCAGTGTTGGGTTAAAGACTCTACGGTCTTAAAGATCTTTTCCAATGGGGGCAATTCTGTGTTTCTACACGATTCTTGAAGCCACAGCAGCATCCCCCAACAGGACTGCACATCCCATGTATGTCCCCATGCACAAATACGTGCCTATAAACGTATAAAACCACTCAGCAGAGAATGGCTCGAGTTGAAAGGGACCTTCAAGCTCGGGAGACGGCCCGTTCGTATTTCGTGCGACACCACCACCCACCTTGGGAGCTCTGGGAGGACTCTGTAGACGAAGAGCTGCTCTCGGTGTAGGTTTGTGGTTCTTCTTTCACTTCTGGGAGAGCTGAGTTTCCTGTCTCCGTTACCCTCGATGCCTGCTGTAACGTTTCGGTGACCAACTGCCTCGTCTGTTCACTCACAACCGTCGCTTGAAACGTCACCGGCTTCGGTTTTATGAGAACCTAATTAGAAAGAGAAATGTCACATCTTGTAAGAGCACTCGAGGAGAAGAGTAAATCAAGAGTACAGGCTGCCACTCAAACAGATCAAGGTACAAGACCCTACGTAATATTCACGATTTACTGGCAAAGTCTACCTGTAAATTCAGCGGCTCTGATTCTTAAACCACAAAGCCCAGGTAAAACAGCAATGCAGAAGAACATACTTCTCACTCAGGAATTATAATACTTAATAAACCACTAAACAGTCGTTTTTACGGGCTGGATACAAGTGGGGTGTGACAAGAACAAGCTGTGCAATTCAGCTGGAACATGCACTGCACTGGTAAGGACAAGCACCTCCCTTTTGCAGCCCACAAGTGTTGAACAATCAACACACACACACACACACACACAAAATTATATCTGATTTTAGTTCTTCTAAACACTAAGCGCAACCAGAGAAAAAGCTGAAACTGAGAGCGTCCAGAAATAAGCCAGATTCTCTGTACACGGCCCCACCCACTACACAAGGTTGCAGGGACAACCTAAATATACGTCACCCGGAAGAATAACTTCAATAAAACCTCAGGTTTGATGGATGACCTATGCCCAGACGTTGCGTCTTTATTTCTCACGATCTAGTCATTAGCTGTAAGCTTTAATCAGGCACCTAGAGCCAAGACCGGACAGTTTCAGCTACATAAAAAGCTTAATAAATCTTTCTGGTTTGCTCTAGGCCTCCTGAAACAGCCAAGAAACACAAGCACTGTGCTCAAGAACTCCAAATCAAGGCCACCTCGTGCCACCCCTAAGCCTCGTTTCCCCGCCAAACACCACATGAAACCTGCAACAAACGTGGCAACACATTTTGAAAGAAAAAAAAAATAAAATTATTTTTACTTCCCGTGAAAACTGAGGGGTACATTTCAAGACAGAAATGGGTCCTCACTGTACCTGCGTTTTCCCTTGCTGACCATAAACAATTTTAGTTGGGATGATTTTGGTGGCTGGCTGGACCGCGGACCCTATTCCTTTTGGCTGTGTAACAATCATTTTTGTGATGGGTCTTGTGGCAGTGATGATAGCAGGTTTTGCTCCTGCTGGCACTGCCTGAATAGTTTTCTCCCCCTGTAGAGAAGTCAAAGTTTACAGGTTAAACTTAGTGAAACTCTTCAGAGAGACCCACTTCTCTTAAAAAAAATTACACAGTTACAGGTGAGTGCGTGTACCGTGGAATCAACCTGCTGCAACTAGATTTACTTGATATAAAAAACATTTAAAGAGCAAGAACAAAAAAAAACCCAACAACTATGGCTTCAAACGGAAAAGCTACCAAAAATCCCCTTTTCCATTCCTTTACCTTTTTGAGCAGCTCTGAAGGGGGGAACAAAAAGGAGGGACTAAAAGACACAAGTTTTTTTTTGAAGCTGCTTCAAAGAACTCACACAAGTCGGAACTTTCCTCAAATCGCTTGCAAATGCGTTTTAAAACTTTTGAATTCTATTCCCGTGAACTTTGGCAAGGCATCTGCAAAACTTGATAATTTAAGAAGAAATTCTTTCAATATAGATCTTTGGATTATCCTCAGGATCAAGACATCAATTACATTTTTAACCTAAAAGTTGCCTTAATAAAAAAAAAAATGCAGACTCCCAGCTGTTCCCTAGGAAACACTATTCCAATAGTGCTGAGATATGACTAGATCCCTGATATCTTAAGAAGATCAAAGACATGGAGTGTGCTTTTTTTTTCCTTAGTTTTGCCCAGTAAAAAAGATGAGGACCACCATCAGGTGCCAGTTCTCCCAGTGCTCCCACCAATTCCTACCAAGCAGTTGGAAATACCAAGACTCAGACTTAATATCATCGCATTTTGGTGGTTCCTACTGCGTGACACGGTGAGATTCCTGCTTTATAAAATACAGCTTTAAGGTTTGTAAACTAAAAAAGTTCAAAATCTTTAAAAGAAAATAATCAAAAAAAGGTTTAAAAAAAAAAACACCAACCCCCTCCCTACTCAGGTAGGCTTTTAAAGATTACATGATTAATGCATTAAGTCTCAGTTCTGTCTAGAAAGACAAAGCACGTTCATTTTTATTTACAGGTAAACCCAGCTGAAGCTGGAAATTTGATTCTGTTCATAGCAGAGACGCGGTAAGGCAAAAATACAACTCGACGCCGTACGACACTACGGCGTGACACACCAGGAAAGGTGTTTAAACAGGGTTTTTAAACACCCTGGAGGTGTTTAAACAAAAAGTAGATCTGGCACTTGAGGCTGTGGTGTAGTGGTTGGGTGTGCTGGGATGAAGGTTGGACCAGAGGATCTTCAGAGGTCCCTTCCAACCCCTGACATTCTGTGATTCTGTGGAAGCTGAAAGGTGGAAGCTTTATTCTGAAGGGACAGTTTAGTTCTGCCCTTTACATCCAAACAGTAAAACGGTTGGATACACAAGTTTCTAACCCAGTGGATCTCACCGGTTATTTTCTTCTACTTCATCCTTTCGGGATTACTGAATTATTTAACCGCAGAGTGGGGGAAAAAAGGTGAGCTCAAAAAAGTTTGGGTTGTTTTTATTTAACTTTGAGAACGTTCCCAGCTTGTTTTAAGCAGCTTTCACATCCTGCAAACCTCGTTTTCAAACACCCGCCCTCCGACAGCGAGACATGCTCTACCTGCCCAGGAGCTCATGCACAGTTTGCTTGTCAAGAAGGACTCGAAGCAGAACGAAGGCAGCAGCCACCACACAGCCCGTCGCCCAGCCAGCGACTTCCAACTCGTCACTTACCCCCGCGTTCAACAGCGTCGTGACAACATTTTTGCCTGGAAGCCCTTGGATCGTAGTTCCTTTCCCAGTGGTCTTTTGCACCACGATCACGTTGGGTTTGGACGTCATCGGGATTGTAGTGATTTTGGTCGTAGTTCCTAAAGTGGGGTGGTTTTTGGAGGGGGAGGAAAAAGAAATAACATAGACTTTACCACTTTCTTTTGCTGTACAGGTCGGCGAGCTATACGGGAATCGCTGTATTTAAATCTGACGGCACAACAGGAAAAAAAATTAAAAATCAAAAGAAGGCAGGATCTGGAATGGGAATTTACATCACCCAAATCAATAGAAACGTCAGATGCCCACTCTCCAAAATCTTTCACCTACAGTAAAACCAGACATGCCCAGGGGAGAGTGATTTATTCTATAATAGGACAGTTGGTCCCTTCTCACAAATAACAGAGCGGAATAACGCAGCTTTAGCAGTTACACAGCTAATGTGTAACTTTTTGAAGGTGAGAATTAGGAGGGGGTTTAAGGACACCACTAATTTTCGACCCAAGGTCCTATCCGCACAGACAAAGACTCTTCTACAGACAAGCTCTGTAAAAGAATCCACGTACCAAGAACATTTCTCCGGTCAAGAGAAATACCAGCTCTTTCTGGCACTGAGCTGTTGTAATACAAGTGATGAACAGCGGAGTGAAAAGAGGAAAAAAGAAGAAAAATAGGCTATTGTTTTACAATCAGTTCTTAAAAGTTGAGTTTACAAGTTTGAGGTTGTTTTTTCAATTTTATTTTTTTTTTTTGGAAGAGCTCTGTTCCTCTCCCAGTATTTAATTAGCTCCATTCCCAGCATCAGGTTTTTATTTACCTGCAGCACCAGGTAATTCTGCTCAGCCCTCCACAGGCTGCAAGACTAAATCCACGGATTTGCAAGTCATCAGGGCGATCAGGCTGCCGGGTCATTATCTACTCAGACTATTTTTTTTTTTTTTAAATCCACACCTTCCACTTTCTGCTTGTCCACTTTCTGCTTGTTCCTCACAGCCCCAGCAGAGCAGTAAACCCAGGGATTCTGCTCACTACCTTCTCCCATCAGCCATGCCTCTAGATCCTTCGCTACCTATTCCAGCTTCAGAATTCTACTCAAGCTGGGAAAAGGAAGGCGTGTCGAGACAAGATTATGATTTACTTAATTCTAGCGACTTCAGAAGCAGCTGAAGACTGACGCTCCCTTAGCAAAACGCCACACAAAAACCCAATCTCCCCCCAAAAAAGCCTCCAAAAACCCACCACGACGAAACAACAAAAAAGCAGGCACCCTTTCCAAACTCGTGTTGCTTCAGGAGATTCATTTCTCTTCTTATCAGGACCAGCCAAGGGTTCCCCCACGGGAGCTGGCGCTCAGGGCAACACTTGAATTTGTGTACAGACCCATTACTAGATCTAGAAATCTTAACAACACAGCATACCCATCACAGGCTGAAAAAAAAAATAGCATCAGCCCTAAATATCATTTGGTAGAAAACAGGATCTGCAAAGCTGGAGGTACCACGGCCCAGACTGGGCGCTCAAGCAGCCCCTTCCAGCGACAGGAGCTGGCTGGCGCCACGTCGGGTCTTTGCAAAGCACCCCTGGCAGGATCTCCAAGCGATTTACTTTCTGATCTTTCTGCCCTCCAGCAGAGGACCACAGAGTAGTGCTCCTCACCCACAGTTCTCTTTCACTCCCATTAGACGTTTCCTTCTTAAACACGCCAACTCCTGCAGTCCTTCACAACACTTGACCCCCAGAACTTCTACTCATTATTTTCTTCTTCAGCCTCTGCTCTTTTTCCTCCTGAGTTCACTTCTTCTCCTAGAAAAAGTCCTCAGGAGGATTTAAGGTCCTAATAACGATTTAACTCACAGAAATGCCCTGAAAAATTGGAGCAAGCTCTTCTTGAGGTAAGTCTTAATAGTCAAGTACTCATATGCCTACCAGAAACAATATTACTGCTGATAATCTTCCCTCCCAGCGTAGCCAGCGATTTTGGTACCACGGTAATGATGCTACCGCTTGTAGTTTTCACATAAGTAGCAGCTCCTGGGGTTCCAGCCATCCGAGCCCCTATGGAGGGGCTCACCGTTGGCCGCGTGTACGTTGCTTGAGTTCCTGTTTGAGAGAGAGAAAACAAAGAAAGTTCACTGTTAGGACATTGTCTTCTACTGGTATCTGTGGAAAAATAAAGTTAGTTGAGGAAAAAAAAGCACTAGATTGTATTCAAAGAGACCCCACACTGCAGTTTATTACCTCTCTCTGCAATCCTCCTGGTTGCACGGAGCAACGCTCAAGTCCACACCAGCTTTATATTAACATAAAAGCGTTCTGAAGCATTTTACCAAATATTCCATGACTCCCATATTTTAATTCACGGCCTCGTGCCTAAGATTTTAATTTTCAATAGATAAGTGCTTGGATTCTGCCTGGAAGGTTGCCACTTGCTCCCTCAGACACCCAAGAGTTGGATATCTGAAGACACGACCACAACTGATCCCGTCCTCTCTTGAAAGACCCGACTAATTATTTTAAAAAAAACCCCACACAACAACCCCAAAACACAACAACTGGTCTAATATCACCCTAAGAAAAACAGAACTATTAATGATGACACCATTTTATGGACTTGCATTCAGCAAAACAAAAGAAACCTCCTGACATGGTACAAATGTTGGGGTTTTTTTTCAGATCTACTCCTCAGAATGGAAACAGA
The DNA here is from genome assembly GCF_000703405.1 of Apaloderma vittatum. Classification (NCBI taxonomy): domain Eukaryota; kingdom Metazoa; phylum Chordata; class Aves; order Trogoniformes; family Trogonidae; genus Apaloderma; species Apaloderma vittatum. The sequence goes on from NW_009708999.1 coordinate 10,338, forward strand.
ACTGAGTTCACAATGGAAAATTGCTCAAAATAATAATACAAGTCAACAGCTACACAAACATTGTAATTCCACTCTGCTTGTCCTGCTGCAGATAGTGCACTACAGACCTTCATCGCTAAAAATCAGAGAGCACTAGTTTGTTAGAACAAGCAAGTCATGTGTTCAGATCTGAGAGCATGACACGGGTTTTAGCAATTAAATGAACTACAAGACTGCAATTTTTTGTTAATGCACTTTAAAATATTCTTGCAAAGTACTTCCAAAAGTTTAAAAAGAGAATATTAACCATTGGTTTACGCTGATATTGCCAGCCCATGCTAAAAAATCAGGAAGTTGGGGTGCGCTGAAAACGCAGGATAAAGCTACTTCTCAAGTCTTCCTAATACAAGTTTACACTCTGAACAACCGGCATAATTTCTGACTTTTAATCAATAACAACACACAAATACAATTAGATCCCCCAGAAAAAAAACACTGGGAGCTTAGAATTCCCTTTACTGGCCTTTTTAGGAATTCACTGCAGGACTATGAGCAAGTCACGTGTCTTTTAAAGTCCGTATATCTAAAAACAGGAATCGTATCAACTCCTCTGCTCGAGGTGTGTAGAAGTTTAATTAATGTAAATCGTCGAATATAAGGTGCTACAGAAGTGCAAAGTATAAGCTGCAAGAAAACTTCCTTTAAAACAAACTCACTGGGGAAGGGACTATCGGATTTTAATGCATCCATTCAAAAAGATCCCAAGAGGAACGAAGGAGCACCCGGTGGCAAAAAAATCCTCATCTAGAATAAACGTCACCAGGATTGTGACTGTGCTGGTGTGCTCACTGTTCACAAGTGCTTTTTCTAATTATTTTTATTTATTTTTGATCCTAATAAACCGGGCTGGATCACCTGTATGTGCCTGGGTTTACCCTCCCTTCCCTTCTCAGAGCCGTGAACTTACCAGTGGGAGTAGTGCCCAGTTTAGTTGTCATGACAGTCCCATTACTGCTAACCACCATAATAGGTGAATTGCTACTGCTGGGCAAGGTCGCTGTAACTGGTTTGGGAAGGATTTTACTGGGTTGCACCTGTTGGGTGATTATTTTAACACCTAGGAAAGGAGAAAGGTCACTGTTAAAACACAGGCACAAAAAGTTGCTTTCTGAAATACTTTCTCAGACCAAGCCCGAGCGGGCGAGCAGCCTCGCAGGGCTTCTTCTCTTCTGAGCCCACGTGTACTTAATCCTCATTTTTTATTTGAAATTTTTTTTTTTTTTTTTTTTTTTGCTAGGGGGTTTATTTCTGTTTCGTTTTGACTGTCATCATCTTTGCCTTTCATGTGCCTGTTTCGATTCCTAGCTGAGGCAGGAGATTCCACTCCATCATTTTGCTGTAGGGCTTTTTATTTTTAACCTTTAATGATCCATGATTCCAAAAAAAAAAACAACCACCAAAACCCAGAAATGTCTCCCGGGAACCAACAGGTTACAACTAATATCGAATTGGTTTGGATGCAATGAATCACCCAGAAGTTAAATAGTTCTTCATTCATTTAGCCTGGAAATCCCAACGTGTCTTAATTAGCTGAGTAGAATTTCATCCCTCTGAAAAAATTTAAAAAAACCTTTCTGTACTAAGAGTATGTGGGGGTGTAAGGAAGCTCCTGTGGCACCGGGTTTAAGTAACTCTCCTCTGATTTACTGGTTATCTTGATGCCACAAAGGGCTGAAACAAGCCCTGAGCAGAATCCGCAAGAATAGAGTTTATATATATATATATTTTTGTACACAACTATTTCTAGGTGAACATTTTTGTGCACTCAGGACACGAAACATTCTCTGGAGCTGTTGTCTTCTTTCTGTGTTTGACCATAAAAGCCGCAGGGAGCAATAACGACTTAAAAGTCAGGGAAGAGAAACGGAAGCCTTTGCATCATCCAGACACAAAGCGGGATAAAAAGGAGTCTCAGTGAAAAATCGAGTCAAAAAACTTGTGGAAGTGGCACTTGAGGAGGTGGTTTAGCGGACGCAGCGGTGGTGGGTTGATGGTTGGACTAGATGAACTCAAGAGGGTTTTTCCAACCTTAATGATTCTACGATTCACATCTCCCAGAACAGGTCTCAGGCGGTATTTCCAAAGCAGCTCAGGAAAACGGACACGGAGCCTAAAGCCCTGCGAGGGGTAAAGCTCTCACGGGTCAAATATCGTTCAGTGACTGGAGGACAGAGGCCTCTTACCTGTCACCCTTAGGAGATATTTTTTCGTAGGCAATGGTCCTATGATCCAAAGGGAAGTTTATCAAAGGGCAGGAGTGGGGTTGTTTATTTTTTTCTCATTTTAATTCTCTGTTCTAATCACCAAGAAAATAAAATAATAATTCTATCATCATGACTAATATAAAATATGGACCAAAAAATATATACTTTGCACTTTTATAGCACTTCATCCTTCCAAATTAGATAACTTTGCAAACATTACTCCTTACTGCATCTTACAGAGGTAAGAACTGTATTCTACAGCAGAGTAAAGTCAAGATAAAAAGATTATACGACTTGCCCAAGGTCAGCTGGAAGAATCAACGTCACAAGAAGAATCCAGTGCAACTTCCAGTCTCGGATCTAATTGTATTTGCTTTGACAAGTACCTCAAAAGGAGGTTTTGATTTCTGGACCCAAGAACAGAATTAAAACATGGATCAACTTCTCCCAGTCGATGCAGTTCTTGGGATCTTCAGAAGATCTTGGTGTCTTCCTGGTTGCCAGTCATGTTACTTCTGAAGATATTTACACACCTTTCAATTCCTAAAGATAAAGGATTTATTCCTAAAGCACGGCCTCTAATACCTGAACCAAACCAGAACGGTGATGGAATCAAGCTGAAAACTTCTCTTCTATCCGGGTCTCTTGCCGAATCCTCTACCCACCGTGCCGTAACGACAGCTCCCCACGCGCACCTTGGGACGAAATTCCACCCCTCCTTTCTTGAGCTGTAGTTAGGACAACTCACCAAACGGCAAAAAGACCCGAGATTACGTCACAACTACCTGATTCCTGTTTGATCTGAATGGTGGGCTTGATGCCGGGCGGCAGCTGCGATTGCTGCGGCTGCTGCTGAGCTCCAGACGACGGCACCAGCTGCTGCGGCTGCTGCTGTTGTTGCTGTTGCTGTTGTTGCTGCTGTTGGGCTTGTTGTAGTTGGTGCAGCTGCTGTTTGGGGGACTGCTGATGCTGTTTGGGGAACTGTGCTAAGATCTGGGTGGGACTGCCCACCAAACCTTTCGGGGAAGGCAGCCTGGTCGAGGCAACTTTAATCGCTGACGTAGACAAAGGAAAGAGTAAAACGGTTGAAGAGCGAACAGCGTGACAAGAAAGGCAAAAAAGTTACTACAAATCCTAAAAGAATTCTGTGTGTATCTTCACGACTGAAAAGTACAAGGATGTGCATGAGGATAAAAAGTTCGCACCCAGAAATGCCCTGTTCAGAGGTCAGGGAGCTTTATAAGGATTTTCAACGTAGCAACGAATGGAAAAGCCACAATCCCCATTTGCCTTTCGTAGTACAAGTAATTACAAACATTTTCAAAGTCTGGCCTTTAGTACTTTGAGGGTTGGACTAGATGATCTTTTGAGGTCCCTTCCAACCCCAAACGTTCCATGAAATAATGACTACAAAAAGCTAAGGATGTGGGGATGACAACTACAAAACCCATCAAGAGAAGGGAGTATCTGTTAGTGAGCAAAATATTATTTTAAGAGAATGAGTCAAGTAATGGTAATTCCAAAAACCGTGGAACAACTTTTTTTGTGCGTGCTGATAGCTTAGGTGATCTTGCAAGTAATAAAATGATTAAACCAAATCTGCAGTGAGATGGAAAGCCAAAAGTTCGCAAATAAATCTCAATACTTCTTTCTTTCATTCCCTCACACAGTTGTCACACTTCCAGCAAAACGTGGCTTCATCTGGAACTCTGAACTGCCCCCAAAAAAACCCAAACATGAAGTCCATGTGTTACGAAGGGACTTTCGAACCTAGACCCAGTTGTAGTGGAAAACAGAAAGAAAATCTCCTCTCTTACTTCTCTTCATTTACAGATGGCAGCGATAACGAGAAATCACAACAAATTACAATTCTGGCAATCTAAATAAGGAACCCTTTTCTTGGTGCATCATCTAAGATGGTTTCTCCATTTCCTTAGCCAGCTCTTTTCATTCATGAATTTAACTTTCCTGCCATCTGGAATGAATATCAGCTGATGTCACAAAATGTTTCAGCATGAAGACGCCAACAGTCTTGAACAAAAAATAAAGGCACTGTAGAAGAGATATTTTAACTAACATATTTTAGACTTACAGACTCTTCTGTGATCAAACTCAACTAAAAAAATCCACAGTTCAAGCAATAAGAAATTCTGCTGCAAGGCCTCGCGCTTAATATCTTCAGGACCTGGTTAAGAGAAGCAACAGCCTTCATTTGGTCACCCAGGATGACCAAGAAAATTTGCAGCGTTACACTTGTCACTGCTGGGCACAAGCTTTTTCAAGTTCTGCTCACTGAGGCCCTTTCATTCATCCCCAGCTTCCCTTCCCATCAACCAGCTGAGCTGGCGTACGTAGCTGGAATTAGAGACGAGAAACCGAGGGATTTTAAGCCAGGCCCACAAAGGTCTTAATTTTTTAAGGACTTGGAAAACTGACACGCTGATAAAACACAAAGATTTTTTTTAAAAAAAAGGTATAAACACTGTTCTACCTTTCTGAACTGTCATCAAGATTGATTACCACAAGAAATATTCCAAAGACTGGGCACGTCAAGCAGAAGTTGTACTTATTTGATGTTAGTGTTGCATATTTTTTATAAATCAGACTTTAGAGAAGCAACTCACTACTGGAAACACCCATTTTGCACGAATCAGGTAAAGTTCTTAAAGCCAGTCATTTGGGGGCTACAGCATTTTAATGCTGCAAGTAAAACCATAGAATCACAGAACGTTGAGGGTTGGACGGGACCTCTGGAGATCCCCCAGTGCCACCCCCTGCCAGAGCAGGGTCACCCAGGGCAGCCCCACAGGAACGCGTCCAGGCGGGTTGGAAAGTCTCCAGAGCAGGAGACTCCACACCCTCTCTGGGCAGCCTGGGCCAGGGCTCCGGCACCCGCACAGCCAACAAGTTTCTCCTCAGGTTGAGCTGGAACTTCCCAAGTTCTAACTTAAACCCATCATTTCTTGTTCTATTGCTGGGCACCACTGAGAAGAGATGTTCAAGTCCCTTCATCATCCTCGTAGCTCTCCGTTGGACTCTACGAGTCCAACGGAGAGCTACGAGGATGATGAAGGGATTGAGGTGGAACTTCCTCTGTTCTAACTTAAACTCATTATTCCTTGTTCTATTGCTGGGCACCACTGAGAAGAGATTGTCCCCTTCCCCTTGACCCCCCCCCCTCCGATATTTCTCTACGTTCATAAGTACAGCCCTCAAATCTTTTCAGAACAATAAAAAAAAAGCTAATGTCTCACCTTATCACCACATTCCCTTTAAAAAGAGGCTCTGTGAGTTCAATACAGATCTCAGATTAGCTTCAAACTTTCTCACATCTCCTGTGCTTTTACCCATGGGGAAACACGCAAATAAGCCCAATTCATCCCCGAAAGAGCTTTCCGAAACACGATGTCCCGGCCATACCTTGTGCTACCGTGGACATAACCACCGACGGCGTCGAGGACACCACGGCGGTCACGGCGATGGTATTGGCGGGGGGGGGGGGGGGGGGAGAGCGGGGGGCCGGC
>NW_009708999.1:16122-17888 GCF_000703405.1 Apaloderma vittatum
GAAGCCGTGATGACCACAGGTTGCTTCTGAGTGGTCGAGGCAATGACGGACGTCGGGACGAGTTTCGTCACCGCTGCATAGTTGTGGGATTTGGAAAGGATGTTGGGGACGAAAGTGGAGCTTGGCGAGGTGGTGACTATTATCACCTGAAAGAAGAAGAAAAAAAAAGAAGAACGACGAGGAATTCATTTGTTCTTTGCATTTATCTGAAAGGATAAAATTGTTTATGTGCATCTAGTTCTAGGGATGTGTGTTCATTAAGAGTGTCATCATCACATTTACGGGCAACAAAACATTTCAATTACTTTGAAGAAGTGGTGATAAACATTTCCTTAATTTTTTATTTTTATTTTCTATTACCATCCAATTAAAGTAGAATTATCTGGTGTCTAAGCAAACAGACAGGAATGAACTGCTTAGCTTCATTAAATTAGGCCAGGAAGGCTGAAGCCCATTTTAAAATGGAATTGAAGAGATTTCCAGCAAGTCTTAACCACCATTCTCTCAACCCTTGCACATACAACAAGAAGTAGCAATGAGAAAATAGATTATTTTTTTTTTCCTCTTTAACAAAAAGTAGTTGCTGAGTCAGTAACGGGCAATATTTTTGACCCACTAGGCTGTAAACAATCAGCATTTCATCAGTGAAAATAAAAAACCAAAACAGTTTAGGTTTGAAACAACTTCTGCTTTAATTACTGCTCTCAATAACACCAAATTCTTTCTCATCTGTCTGAAAACCGTTTGCCTCAAAGAGAATAAACATCAGCCCTAGCGTGAGTTACAACTGCACCACGATGAATCCGATCTGGCATAGAATTTATTGTAACACTGGAGGAAATCTGTTCTTATGCAACTGACCTAGAAAACTGAGCTTTTCTGAAGTGTGGGACATAGGGACTGCTTATGTAAAGAGATTCTTTTTATTCTGCTTATATGTATTTCCTCGTGCTCACAAACACACAGTTAAAACCACAAACGCACGGCCCAGCAACACAGTATGTTTTCAGTTTACCGTGCAAGAACACTGAGAAATCGTTTTAATAATTGTCATCCCAACAACAACAAAAAATAATCATTTAATAGAATCCTGAAAATTAAAACTTATTAATGATTTGATGCAACAAAAGCAAATTGAATTAAAAAAAAAAAAAAAGATACAGAAGGAGCAAAGAAAATCTGGATCAGCTCAAACCAAAAGTCTTGTGCTATTACCAAGGACTACTGAAACCTTTCCTGGACAGAGAAATGGAATAATATAATAATAGCGCCAGAAAGAGACTTAAGTGACAGATCAAGTAGTTAGAAATTAAGAGTTTATGATTTTTTCTTTTAAACGGGGACATAATCATAGAATGGCCTCCCTGTAGGTCCCTTCAGGCACTGCAGGCAGGGATAAGGTGCCCCCAGAGTCTTCTCTTTTCCAGACTGAACACCCCCAGCTCCCTCAGCCTGTCCTCGCAGCAGAGCTGCTCCAGCCCCTGGGTCAGTTTTGTGGCCTCCTCTGGACTCGTTCCAACAGATCCACGTCCCTCTTACGGTGGGGACACCAGAACTGGACGCAGGATTCGAGGTGGGATCTCACCAGAGCAGAGCAAAGGGGCAGAATCCCCTCTCCTGCCCTGCTGGCCACACTCCTCTGGGTGCAGCCCAGGGCAGGGTTGGCCTCTGGGCTGTGGGAGCTCCCTGTTGTCACGTCCCACCCAGGAGAGAGGGACAAGTGACTTTCAGATTCGTAACACACCAACGGTGTTGACAACGATGAG
>NW_009708999.1:17970-25651 GCF_000703405.1 Apaloderma vittatum
GATAGGGCGGACAATATAACAAAAAATCCAGGAAAAAGGCTAAATAAGCAACGCACTACAACAACTTAATAATGACAATAATAAAGGACATCTAAACACAATGTTAAGACAGACAATGTTACACTTAACCATCACAAGAAAGAAATTTAGGCATAAAAAACCCAAATAAACAGTATGATGGACCTTTCACTACCTAGTGAGGAAAAGGAAAAAGAAAGAGAGAGAGAGAGAGAGAGGTACTTCTCGAGGAAAAGGGAGAAAGAGGCGGGGGGGGGGGGGGAGGGGGGGGGAGAGAGGGAGGGAGATATCACCGGTCTGGGTTCCTGCACTGGTCCCGCCAAAGCAGAGTTCAGGATGCATCCGTCCTTGTCTTCTTTCTTCTCATCTTCCTTCTTCTTTTTCTTCTTAACCTTCTTCTTTACCTTGCTTCAATTTATACACAATTTTCTATGTGCAGACGTGTAGAATGTGAGGTGGGGGATCCAGACCCTCCATTGTTTCCAGTAATTCTCATTAACATGTGCAAATGCCCCATCTCTTTGGAAGATATGCTAGAGGTAAGGCCATCCTGCCTCCACAAGATTTCCTAATCTCTTCACATATTCGGTGCCAGGGCTGTCTGAGGCATTTCCATCCCGATCAGATCCCCTCTCTGCAACATTCCATCAGTCTTCTGACCACGCTGGAGGTTTGTAAAAAATTACATGAAATGTTTAAGGCAAAATCTATGAATCAGCCCGCTTCACCTGCCGGCTCAGGTTGAGCTTCTCATCTATCAACACCCCCAAGTCCTTCTCTTCAGGGCTGCTCTCACCTCACTCTGCTCCCAGTTTGTGTCTGTGCCTGGGACTGGCCCGACTCGGGTGCAGGACCTCGCACACAACCACATGGACGGAGCAAAAGCAGCAAATTCCACCCCAACGGCTGCCTCTGCTTTCGCCCCACATCTGAGTGAAAGCAAATCCTGCCTGCGGGTTCCCCACAACTGACCAACGCCTGAAGGACAAAGCTCCCACATCTTCGTTGCATTCTCCAGGGAGAACGTTTTATTTCTGCCTTCTGCCCAACCTCGACCAGACACCCTTCGGAAATCGCTCCTTGCCTACAACCACGCTGCCGAGCCGGACGCAACACAGCCAAATCCTGGCCTGAAGCTCGCCAGCCTCCCACGATGTGTCTCTGGGGTTTTAACCTGTTTCTGAATCACAGAATCACAGAATGTTGGGGGTTGGAAGGGACCTCTGAAGATCATCCAGTCCAACCTTCATCCCAGCACACCCAACCACTACACCACAGCCTCAAGTGCCAGATCTGCTTTTTTTTTAAACACCTCCAGGGCTGGTGACTCCACCACCTCCCTGGGCAGCCTGTTCCAGTGCCTCACCACTCGTTCAGGAAAGAACTTCCCCCGAATATCCAACCTAAACTTACCCTGACGCAACTTGAGGCCATAATTAATGAATTAAGTCAGTCAACGCAAGAAATACTTCCCAAACGCATCAATTTTCAGGCCAGCTCCACTCCACCTTAACTATTTTAGGGGCACAGTCAAAGGACGACTTACAATGAAATTTGGCAGATTATTCACATGGAAATTCCTACGTAATCCACAGCGCAAGGTGGCAAATTCAGAGTCTCAGCTTAGCGTGGATATGTAGGATAAATCTGGGCCTAACTGCAACTCCTGAAGACTGCTGCTCTTCAAAAACCAGAGATAAAGCCATCAGACCAAGATTATCACTTAATAACGCTTCACTTAATCGTGTAAGGAAGAAAAGCTTGTAAAGCTGTTCCAGCAATGACTGCTGTCCTGGGACTAAGGGGGTTTGCGTCTCTCTTCTATTTCTTCTTTCAAAATTAACGCAGCAGAACAGAGTATAGCCAGAAGAAGAGAGCTTTTGTGTAAAACATTAAAAGTATTAAAGCTCAAGCCGCAATAATTATATTTTTTAGATAGTTTTCTCCCATACGTTGAAACGATCCGAGCAGACACATCCTGAGTAGGAAAACTGAATATCTCTGACAGCAGAAAGGCTGCCTCATCCAGGAGAAAAAAAGAAGGAAGTTGATTTTTGCTCTTGTTGATTTTAATTGTTGGGCTAAAAATCTAATGCACCCGTACCCTGAAATTAGTCCTGTCAGCTCTATTTTTGAGAGACATCAAAACCTACTCCCTGAAGAAATAAAAGGCATTAACTGCCAGAAGTTTCACTCGTTAGACTCCTTCTGTGTCCCAGACAGAGGACTTCATTCTAAGAGCATCCAGAAATTGGGGCTGTGACATTATTAGTTGTTACGACAAATCTTCCTCCAGCCTACCAAAACGTCAAAACAATTCAGAAAGCTGGCAGGCAGAAATGACGGATTTCATTCCTACCCGGCGACGGCACTCCCGTCCAACAGCCCGTGTTGAAAACAGGACGCTTCCAAATTGAGTCCAATGGGTCTGACATTTAATTCAAAACCTCTAGAAGGGGATTTCTCCCACCAAAAATGATCCAGTTACGTATTTTGGCACATCTAAACCCACCAAGTGACAACTTCAGGCACACAGACACACTGTGGCTCCTTGATGAAACAAATTATCATTTTCCTACCGTTGCAGATGAACAAGAAATTCAAGGAACACCTCAAATACATTCTCTTCCTTTTTGGATTTAATACACTTCATTGTTAACCACCGTGACATGCAGTACTCATACTTAATGCAAAACTACAGATGTTTAAAGCAAATAAAAAATAAAAATAATAATCTCTCTGCACAAAAGATGAGCCTAAGACTGGCAGGATGGGTGGGTTAAGGCCTGACCTAGCTGTAGATTTCCCGCGCTGAACGCAGGACGTCCTATTTGATGATTTATGCTCACTCACAAATTTCTCTACGTGTATTCAGAGATGAAATTTGATTAAGGACACTGTTAGAGAGCAGGGAATCAGAATGAAAGCATCAAAGTGCTCCCGAGTGAGAAAAGGCCAGAAAGCAAGATCTTTATTGAACATTACTTCAGTTAATCTGCCTTGGTTTTAAAGTTTCCCAAAAAGAAAAAAAAAAAAACACCAAACCCAGGACATGGGAACTCTGCTCCAAATGGAGTCATTAAACAATTAAGAAGACTAAAAGGGCAAAGACTGCGTGAAGGTTTGAACAGCCGAACGCTCACAGTTGGAAAAAAACGCTTGTTAGCGGCCGGTCTGTCATCAGCCCATTCGCTGAGGCCAAATTAATTCCACAGACCATCCCTCCTCACACAGATCTGCCTGAATAACTGTACCGAGAATAAACTTGGCCTGAGACAGTCTTTTTCTTTTATTTTTTTATATCTTAAGAAGAAAAAAAGAAAAGTAGGCTCATCTGTAACGCTTCCTAAAGCACGGGGAAAACGTGCCACCTCTCCTGGCAATTCTACTACGGCAAAGAATACGCACAAATAAGGAAGAAGAGAAATAAGAAAGATTACCTTTGGCCAATAGTCGTTACCATCTGAAGGCTGTTCAGTGGCCTACGTGATCCAGTTCTCAGTGGACTAGTGGCCACAGCACAAAACCCAACACCACAAATGGTACTAAACTGGTAACCTTGTTGGCAGTCTGGCCAGAGAGGCCAAGAATTGAATGAGCGTGGAGACTGAATCCCCTCTCATCCCTAGAAGTGGTCCCTTCAGGTCAGGGTTGAGGCCCATTGGTGGGGCAGTCTGGGGGAAGCTTGCACTCCCGCTGCCTGTGCTGGACCTGTTCTGTGGATAAAAAGAGGGCTTCAGTCTCCACGGCTGTCAATCCAGGTCCTTTCACACACAGGTGAACTAAATTCATACACGAGCTCGGTTTTCAGTTGGTTTTTTTTTATCTCTTTTGAGGGATTTTTACCTGCTCCCAAGCGCAAGCCTTAAAAAAACAACAGCTCGGAAGAAAGGCAGAGTCAAATCTCGCTCGTCGAGAAAACGACAGAAGAAAGGAACATTTGGCAGCTTCCCCCACGTACCTTCTGCGTTGTCGTGTTTGTTGTCTGCGTCGAGGGCTTGGTGAAGGTTATTTTCACAGGCGACATGTGCGGCGGTAGGGAGTTGGCAATGCTCTGCATGATATTACTCATCTTGGGGCTGCCACTTACAGGCACCGTGATGGTTTTAGTGACGGGAGTCACCGCCTTTGGGACTTCTTTCAGGAGCACAGGGGAAGAACTCGACGAATTCGTTCGTCGTCTTTTGCGGGGCTTTTCGTCATCATCCGAGCAGCTGACACCTGCCAAAGAAGTATATTTTTTTTCAAAATTGTCTTTCTCCTCATTTGCAGCTCTCGGTGCTTTCTAAAATACACCACGCTTGCCAAACCTCACATCTACTTTCAAATAAGAAAGCAAGAAAGAGGATAAATCACATTTACGGTCACAATTAACCTGCATCGCACCATAGGTGGTCTCAGTCCTTGATCTAGACCAGACTTAAAGTACCACAAAGCAAAGAAACAAAAGCCCCAAGGCCCTGAAGGACTTTGTGACTGGGTTAATTCACAGAGTTTAAGAGATTGAAAGATCTGTAAGAACCAGCAGAGGGATTTCATCCCATCTCTGGAAGCCTGACTAACCCTCACGAGGCATCTGGGATAAAGTCAGTTTAAAAACCTCACAGGGCACCGTCACTGTTATTGCCAGTTTGTTTTACTGAACTACTCAAGTTTATCCTCCTGCAGACCTCTCCAATTTCAACTTTCACACCACACTTCTTACAGTCCCCTTCTCCCTTTCACCTCAATGCTGCATCTCAAGATCCTTTTTTTTATTTGTTCTTTTTATGACATAATTTCACTTCAATGCTCAAAGCGTCACTTTACCAGCTTCTGCCTCGTCTGCTGTGTTTTGTGCGAGAGATATGAAGTGGTACCTAACACACCACCACGAAAAATCCACCTCAAAAGAGTTCGTTTTCCCTCATAAGCAACGATTACATATGTAAAAAAAAACCAACACAAAAATCTGCAGCAATATCCAGCTGAGCAATGGGCAACTTGTTCTGCAGCGTGGATCTTCAATCCATACAAAACCTTTCTAAGAAGGCAAAAGGTTCATAAATCAGAATATGTTACAGAATAATAGTTTAATTACTCTGGAAACCTCTTACAGCTACAGTGTAGCATTTACATTTACCAAATTAGCCAGCGTTGAACAACTAAAAAAACAGAGACCCGCAGAAAATACACAATCCCCTTATAAAGGATGAGGCTGAGAATGTTCCCTAGGCCTGCGGCTTAAAAAAAAAATAAAAAATAAAACCCATCACATGAAAAAAGCAGCCTTGTCTGTAACCCAAGCAAACTTCGTTGGCAGTCATTCCCTAATTAGGGTCAAGATCTAACTACAGTCAATCTCTAATTAGAATAACTAAAATATTTCTGGCATTCAAAAAGCGAAAATGCCAAACGGCCAAGTAGCGCCCAGCAGCACAGCAAGTGGCTTCTGAAAAACGCGATTCTCTCCTGGTCCGAGCACCCGCTGCAGCCACGCAAAGACGGGAAACCCAACTGGAGAAGAGAAGCAAAGGCTCCGTTTTAAGTTTGCTTTGAACACCAAAAAAAACCCAAAACAGTTTCATCGGGCTGTTGCGGTGCGGAAGAAGTCCCTGTACTCGGCACTGGTGAGACCTCACCTCGAGTGCTGTGTCCAGTTTTGGTCACCACAGCACAAGAAGGACATCGAGGTGCTGGAGCGGGTGCAGAGAAGGGCAACAAGGCTGGTGAGAGGTCTGGAAAACAGGCCCTGTGAAGAGCGGCTGAGGGAACTGGGTTTGTTTAGTCTGGAGAAGAGGAGGCTGAGAGGAGACCTTATTGCCCTCTACAACTACCTAAAAGGAGGCTGCAGTGAGGCTGGTGCTGGTCTCTTCTCTCTAATTCCTAATGACAGGACAAGGGGAAATGGCCTCAAGTTGCGTCACGGTAAGTTTCGATTGGATATTCGGAGGAAGTTCTTTCCTGAACGAGTGGTGAGGCACTGGAACAGGCTGCCCAGGGAGGTGGTGGAGTCACCAACCCTGGAGGTGTTTAAAAAAAAAGTAGATCTGGCACTTGAGGCTGTGGTGTAGTGGTTGGGTGTGCTGGGATGAAGGTTGGACTGGATGATCTTCAGAGGTCCCTTCCAACCCCTGACATTCTGTGATTCTGTGAAGCGTGGATGCACAAGTCCAGATTTCAGAGCTCTAACAGATATCTTAGCTCACGAACCTGAGCAAGCCCAGCAGCAATTTCCACCTAGAAAGAGGAGATTTGGTTACGTGACTCGAAGGTCAGTTAGGAAAAAGCTTTTAAGTACGACTGCGAGCACAAACTCGTAACTGCGAGGTCACCGATCACGGTGGAGTTGTGCAGGTCTCACAGAATCCCAGAATCCGTTTGAATCAAAAAAACCCACGAGCAGCGCGGAAGTTGGGGCACAGCTGTCAGTGTGGTGGCTCTACAAGAAATAGGGAAAAGCAACCTGTTCGTGGTCCTCATCCACACAAAAAACCCCACCCAACAAATCCACTGCAGATATAAGATTAAACTAGCAGAGCCTTATTTGATGTTGAGTCCAGCTTATTTCACCTCCCGTTTTCGCTGCCGGCGTCCTGCAAGAATGTTATTCCCATAATTTCAAGTCAGAAAGAGAATTTTAGAAATATGCACGGAAGTTTTTAGCTAAAGGGAAGCATTTAGCTAAAAGGTAACAGAGCTGGGCTGTAACTCCTCACACCCGACAAGAAGGAAGCAGAGGCACCAGAGAGCTTAACGGCTCGGTCAGCCCAAGACTAACGTGACTGATATATCACAGTCTGAAAGCCACAAAGTTCCTTAAAAAAAATAAAATATAAAAATAAGCACGTGAAGAAGGGGAAAAAGAAAATCTAGGGAATACAAATGAGAACCTTTCATCGCTCTATCTTGTGTCTAGACTGGTTTTATACTCATTACTGTGTAATAATTCAGAGGTCTAAATTAAATTTTTAAGAGGTTAAGAACATCTTCCCCCTGAATCTTTAAATGAAAGCTGAGTAATTAGCATCCTAACTCAGAAAAATGAAAAATCTCGATGCGACGGGTTCCCTGGGTTGATACAGCCATTAAAGATGGTGGTTTACAGGTAACGTCATATTTATGTGCAGGGTGACATTTCTGCCTGGCCAGAAGTTTATACAGACTTTACCTAGCATAAAGATTAAAACATTTTTTAAAATATTAAAGATACCCAGAGCAAGCATAAAAATAGCACTTATCAGCTTCACTATGAACCTTTGTCACCTGTCTTGGGCTGGGAGACACCACAAGAACAAATAATAATAAAAAAAAAAGACTGTTTCTTGATGTTATGCCCTGGATTTCCAAATTTCAGTACGTGAAGATGGTATCTGGTGCGATTTCATGCGCAGTTTTCACATGAATGCAAGCCTCACTAAGATTTGCTTCCAGATAAATCACGGAAGGGCCAGATGCTTGCCAACCTACTGTTCTAAATAAAAAAGGGGGAAAAAAAAGTCTAAGTGAATTGTGAAAGTGGAAAGGTCAGACGTTTTCCAACTCAAATAAGTGACTACCCTGCGTTACTTAAGCAGAAGGAAGAGGGGAGTCATCTGCAGAGGCATCCAGCAGAGCCACCTTAACGACTCATTCTGAACAAGCTGGATTACGAGCCAGCAGTGTGCCCAGGGGGACAAGAAGG
>NW_009708999.1:26167-27923 GCF_000703405.1 Apaloderma vittatum
AGTGGTTGGGTGTGCTGGGATGAAGGTTGGACTGGATGATCTTCAGAGGTCCCTTCCAACCCCTGCCATTCTGTGATTCTGCGATTAGAAATCCACTGATACAAATCTATTTTCAACGTACTTTTCAGTCTGGGTGTCCTCGCCACTACCACTCCCTGCAGCATTTTACAGAGAGCGGGTTTCTCCTGACCCCGGTTTCTCCGAAAAAAGGGAAGCGATGAATTCATTCTTCAGCCAAAACCGAGGAGCTCGAGGGCCAGAGCGCTGAACTCGGCCCCGAGGCCGTCCCTTTCTTTCCCTTCCGTTAACCAGCCGCTAGTTATCACTTACTTTTGACGTAAACAGCACTTCCACTCGGCAAGACGACTACACTGGAGGCTGGGCTGGCGGGTCTGGGGGACTTCGCTGTCGCTACACTGCCACTTGGCACAGGGGTGGATGGTGGGGTTGAAGTGGTACTGGTGTAGGAATAGCAAACCACCACTGAAGAGGAGAAAAGACACCTTCCGGGTAACCGAAGCGCAGAATCTCATTATTCTATCGCTATTTTTAACAACTGCAATGGAAGCCAAAGGCTTTAGTGGGTCATTAGCCGCATCTTTTCCCTCTCCGATGCTGTGACTGTCGAATACTCACCAGTTTGAGCTAAGTGTGGCCACAGAATTAACAGCCTTCAAAGATAACGATGAATTCTAGCCTCCCCTCCTCCTGTCCTGAGAAATTCGGGCTGCTAATTCTAGATTTTAATTTATTTTTTTATTTGTATTAATCTGATGTTTTACTTTAGAATTTGTTGGGTTTCGTTTATAGCGTTAATTCAATATTCCGATCTTTTTGCTGTTCTGGAAATGATCACAGCCCCACGGGTAACTGATAGAAAAGAAAACAGCTCACGCCTCTCCTCAACAGTTGAAGAAATCAAAATATTCTTTCAGCAACAAACCACTGATTTTGCTAATCAGGTTTTTTTTAAAATCGTTGCTTGTGAGTAACAGCACAAAAATCCAGTGTTTCTCACAAAAGCTCGTTTCAAGAAGCTTTAACACATTCTCCAGTTCCACGAAGGTTATTTCAAGCCTGTTCAGCCAAGCCAGACGGAATGCGCACGGGCATTATTTAAAAAAGGCAGAGGGAAAGCAAAAAGCAATCTTTTCACTTGTTAACTTGATATGTTTAATCCGGAGGAAAAAGAAAACGACGAGAAAAAGAAAGCCAACAGAATTTTCTCGAATTAACCAAAACCTACTTACATTCTTAGAGTGTTCTGAAACATCTTTCACCACTCGCAGAACTTTACAAAGACTTGAATTATCGGTCCAAGTTTTTACAGTTTAGAGCTCAACAACTGAAGCAGTGAACATCCCCCTCATTCCCTTGCATTTTGTGTTGTTTTAATTTCAGTTGCCAGCGTGCACATTAACACAAAGCGATCAGATTCATGTCGCACATGCACCTTGCTTAAAAGACTTTTTATTTTTCCACACTTCTATGAATAACGTGCAGTAAGAAATATTTGGATTTTTTTTTTAAAAAAAAATGTATCTAACACTTAAAATCCAAGAAAACAATTGATACCCTGGTGAGTTTTTTTATATCCCCATAGACTGGAGTGGAATCCTGCCTTTTTCTCACCTTCTTTGTTTCCAGTTTCTGCCGGCACGGGAAGCGAAGCGTTGTGCTGCACAGCTGCGTTGGCGACAGCGTTGGCGGTAACGGTAAAAGCCGTTTGCGGGACGAGCCGCGGCATCAGCGGCAC
>NW_009708999.1:27944-33409 GCF_000703405.1 Apaloderma vittatum
GCGACGACCTTCTATCGACCACTCGGAAGAGCTGTTTGGTCCTGACATACTAAAGAGAAACGCACATTCTGTACGGATTTGGGCAAGTTTCCAACATACTCGGTACCTTTTTTCAAGAAGGGAAGCCTAAAAGGCAATTTTTAAAGTCAAACTAGCGCGACGACCTTCAACTTTCTTCATCTCAAAGCCCTTGTGTTGTTTTTTTTCCCCACCTGATGCAGAAATTCTCCCACAGACAACGTAAGAGTTGTTGTTTTCTTTACTGTTTTGCTTTTTGGAGGCCTGAAAGGGTCAGAGATCCTCCCTAACAGATCTGCAGTTATTCAGGTACGGTTGGTACGTTACTTGTGGATGACATATATCGGCCATTCAATAAATTTCAGAAAAAAATACTGAAATCGGTCACGGAACAAGGAAAAACACTTGGCTTTTAAGGCAAATCTCGTTCGATCCGAGTAGAAGAGTTTCTCAGACCTATTAAAGTAGTCCCATAAACGAGGTAAGAGAACATAAAATGATTTAAATGCACCCTGAGCACCTCCCTTAACAGAACCCAGCCTGCCCCTCTCATTTTTCTCTTAACCTCAGTACTTAGGCACAAACTAGACCAGTTCTAAAAAACTGCTGCCCTTACCCAGACGGAGAAGTGTTTCCATTTACGCCTGTTTTCACACGAGTCGTTCGTCAAATCAGCAAAACCCAAATGGCAGATTATTGTTCGATGCTGCCGAGTTCTCAAGCAAATCAACCTGTATTAATATATTCCGGGGAACGGCTTCTGCCCTGAGCTACTACAAGGAAAGCTACTACAAACGTGTTTGTCAAATGCAGAGGAGCTGCTCTGCTCGTTAAATCCTGACACGCTTCAGCGCTCCTCATACATATTCATACAGCATAAGCAGAGCTGCGTCGGCCGAGGTAAAAATAACGTTTTTAAAATCAAAACCAGGACTACAAACGTGGCATAAACAGCAAAGCTAGCAAAGCCCGCTTTCCTAATGAGTCGGAGAATTATTTAAGTCCAAAAACTGTATTACCAGTCATGACTTACAAAGAATAACCACAGGAAAACTAAAGAGATGCAACACTTGTCAGGATTGTAACAGCTCATCCATTTCAAGTTCAACACCTCGGGCAAACTTTATGCTTGCTCTGTAGTTTGCTAAAAACCAGAACTACTGCTCAAAAAGGAAACCTGAGTCAGGAAAAGAATCCTGATTTGACAGTTAAACACTTATTTTTCGTCATTCTTTTCCCTTTTTCTTAAAGGAGCATAAGCTGGTGGGTTTTGCTCGGGAAGCAGCGTACTTCTAATTTGAAACTTGAGCATTAAAATATTCAAATGTCCTTCTGCAGCTCTACAACAGGACGACAATTTTGAGGTCAGACAATTGCTGACTCCGAGCAGGCCGCTATTTTTACGATTTACATTTTTCGCTCCCCGGAACAGCTAAACCACAATTAGTCAACCTTAAAAACCAACAGGTGGAACACAGAAAATAGAGAAATGAATAAACCCAACTGACAATCCAACTCTGCTTAAAGACAGTTTTTAATCTGTTGGACTGTTCAATAACGATCAGAGACACATAAGCACTCGGCCCCTTGCTCCTCCCCGCCTCTTAAAAATTGGGGAGCTTGAGAAAATAAACGCAAGGAGGAACGAGCCCAGGTGATGCCAGCGCAGCAGCTGCATCGCGCCGAGAACCAAGGACACTGATGTCACCAGAGAGCTCACTGCAGTTTGGTTTTTTTTTTCCTCTCTGACCATTTTCCTCCCTCACAGTGTTTTCCACAAATCTCTGCCACCTCACTCTCTCCCTTTGTCTTTCCACGGAGTTAACTCCCTCCTAATAGAACCTTTCCAAGGGGACTTCAATAACAGGGGAAAAAAACCAACGAAGTAAATGTGTTCATCCCGCTCAAAGATTTCTCAGTTTTCTTCACCCTTTGTTTCTTCTGGTCTGTCTCACAAAAAGCTCTTCATGAGAAAAGATTTTTGCTTATACAGTACCTGCACAGTAGACCCAAGACACTAAATAACTGTTTCCAGCTCCCTGATGTGAATCTGATACAGTAACTCCTTCACCCACCCACTGGTTCAACTCCAGCTCTTTAAACCACCATCAGTCTTCAAAGTTCTATCCTTCAGTTCAGGCATAATGGATTTTTCCAAAGGGAATCTTTGGAAATCACTTAGAAAACGACCCGTGACTCACTTGTGCGCGATCGTCGTTAGCCGTTCGTCGTTTACTGCTCTCCGAACTTCAGCACGGTGTCGCTCCGTTGAAATACTGTTGAAAAAAAAACAAAAAAATCAGTGATATATTTTAGTCAGAGGGAGACATGAACATTTATCTACAACTTCCTAGCTGAAATGAAACTTTGAATAATCCACTCAAGAGACAGAAGGGACCAGGTGTTTACATTTAAGAGCTCGTCACTTAACTTTTGCTATCACAGTCAGAAAGAATGGAGATATTACTGTTCAAAAGTGCTACTGAAAAATAAAAAGAACTTTACTGGTCATAGAGTGTCCCTGCAAAACAACTAGAATCCAGCCTCCTAAGGAGAGCGAGAAATTTGAAGTATAAAAATTTGCACAGAACATGCACCGTTCTGTCTTGAAAGATCTTGAAAACCTAAGTCCAACCTCATCATCCTTTGAACCCTCAGTATCTCACAAGTCACCAACAAACCAGTAAAGTTTCCAGCCCAGAAGCACGGGTGTTTATTGAAAACTCCAAAAGTCAGAGAATTCCTTCTCCCAATTCGGATTCGCTCTGCGATTCCAGCGACAAGAAAAAGCACCTGGGAAGAAAACACGTTATCGGTTCTCATTTCACAAAGGTCTGGGTTACCTGAGCACTTTAGAGAGTTCTCCAAGAAGATCCTTCTTCTCTTTCGTAAGGTCTCCCTGCGCACGTAAGGCGCTGATGACACCTGCGTACGCCTCCAGTTCTGAAGAATTAGAGCAAACAATATTTCTATTTAATGCTCACAGTGAAGGAAAAAAAAAAAGTTATTTTCAGTATCCCTCACAGCATCCTATGAATTTTCAAAATCATTAACAGCAAGACATCTTTCAATTTAGTGCTTTTCAAGAGAGACTGATGGTTTAAAACTCTCAGTCAATCACTCTGCTTTTCTGCACAACTGTATCATCACAGAGGATCATCTACTCTATCAAGCAGGCGGAATATTTTTCAAGCTCTCTGAGCTGCCAGCTCAGCCAGAAAGCTTGAAGAAACAGCCCCCAAGTTTGGAGAGCAGCTCAGAATTCTCTAGAAGCAGAAGAAAAATCTTGGAACGCTTATCATTATTAGAAGTTCCTTGGCAAAGCTTGGCTTGGAGAAGAAATAAACTCTCAAAAGAGAACCTGGTTTGTTTGTAACGCCTTTCCTTAATTAGCACGGAGAACCCGAGTTCGTTAAATATGATCCTCATAATCTTTTATGCCCCTTTGCCCAATTCATACAACTGTTTGGATCTGAAAAGAACGAGACACGTCGAACCAAACCCGCTCAACCCAAAAGAAACGATCCAGCTGCTCTTCCAAGTGGAGCCATCAAAAAGACAAACTCATAAAAAGCTCTGATTTAACGTAAATTTGTAATTCCGGGTAACGCACACGAGCGTCACACCACAGGTTCAAAAAAAAAAAAACATAAAGGCTACTCATACTTCTGAATTTTGTCTGCTAAGCAAGGTGAAAACACACCTAAAACAAAGAACAGCATCTATTCATTTGCCAAAGAAGGACTTGGTGTTCTAAGCTTAGCACAATTTAAGGAAAAATTACTGAAATTTCCATTTTAAACCAATATTTTGGGTACTTACGGTGCCAAACATTACTGAAATTTCCATTTTAAACCAATATTTTGGGTACTTACGGTGCCAAACATTACTGACATTTCCATTTTAAACCAATATTTTGGGTACTTACGGTGCCAAACATTACTGAAATTTCCATTTTAAACCAATATTTTGGGTACTTACAGTGCCAAACATTACTGAAATTTGCATTTTAAATCAATATTTTGGGTACTTATGGTGTCAAACATTACTGAAATTTTGTGTACTTAAGTGCCAAACATTACTGAAATTTGCATTTTAAATCAATATTTTGGGTACTTATGGTGTCAAACATTACTGAAATTTCCATTTTAAACCAGTATTTTGGGTACTTACGGCGCCAAACATTACAGAAATTTCCATTTTAAACCAATATTTTGGGTACTTACAGTGCCAAACTTACCGACATTTCCATTTTAAACCAATATTTTGGGTACTTACGGTGCCTTTCATCCCCCCCACGCCCGCAGCCAACCCAACTGCACCCCACGTCTGGCAAACCCAACTCCTCTGAAGTTCCAAAAGGATGCTACAAAAGCTTTTGTTCCAAAGAGCTAATTTACAGAGCAAATCAAGGAATTGTGCTGAAAAGTTCTGCTCTCCTGTCTTGCTTAAGCCGCGAAACCCAAAGCAGAGTCGCTTTGGTTGGCGACGCGGGGACGCCGAGCGACCTGCAGAAGCACTTACAGCTCCAGTTACAAAACACGAGCTAATTAACGCGACGGTTATTACCAAGATCAACATTTATTTGGACAATCACGTTACAATATTTAAGATACTAATTATTTTTCTCTGTTAACAACAGAACGTAATTCCTGGATACAACTGTATAATTATTCAGCGAGGGTAGATGTTAGGGAGTTGGTTTTCTGAGTGGTTTTCTTTTTTTCCTTTCTGCATTTTTAACACCAATCCTCCACACTCGGCCTTTACAAATGCACATTCTGGCCTTTTGGAAAAAGAAAAGCTGTAACTAGTTTCCTCATCCTTACTTCTATGTAGCGATCTCTAACCGGCGCGCTCTCTTCCCAAAATGAAACAAAAAAACCAAAATACGTTTCACAAATTAATATATTATCGCGATTTCAGGCGCGAGGTGCTACCATCACCTCCTGGTCCAGGCATCGCGGGGCGACGTCAGGCATTGCCCACCCGCGTTTCCCCGGCCGAGGCTGAAGGGTCACCCAAATAAGACTCAGTTGGCCAAGAGGGACTCTAGAAAGCAGCTGAATTTGGCTGGATGGGACCACCAGGCGGCTCTTTGCTCCCACTGCGACACATCCCTTCACCCTCCAGCGCCTTTAAACCCGAAGCCGAGAGAAACGCGGCTGCGTGAGCCGGCATGTGCCCAGGTGGCCAAGAAGGCCAACGGCATCCTGGCCTCGATCAGGAATGGTGTGACCAGCAGGAGAAGGGAGGTGATCGTGCCCCTGTACTCGGCACTCGTGAGACCTCACCTCGAGTGCTGTGTCCAGTTTTGGTCACCACAGCACACGAAGGACATCGAGGTGCTGGAGCGGGTGCAGAGAAGGGCAACAAGGCTGGTGAGAGGTCTGGAAAACAGGCCCTGTGAAGAGCGGCTGAGGGAACTGGGTTTGTTTAGTCTGGAG
>NW_009708999.1:33542-35858 GCF_000703405.1 Apaloderma vittatum
GGATATTCGGGGGAAGTTCTTTACTGAACGAGTGGTGAGGCACTGGAACAGGCTGCCCAGGGAGGTGGTGGAGTCACTAACCCTGGAGGTGTTTAAAAAAAAAGTAGATCTATCACTTGAGGCTATGGTGTAGTGGTTAGGTATGCTGGGATGAAGGTTGGACCAGAGGATCTTCAGAGGTCCCTTCCAACCCCTGACAGTCTGTGATTCTGTGCTACAGGCTCGGATCCTCTGTAATGCTGGCAGGGCCCCCTTGTGGGAACACAGCTCACGCCAGTAATAAAAAAAGAAATAAATTTATTTTTCTCTGTTTTTTTTTTTTTCCTGTCAGCCTAGGTTATGTCACTGAAGGAGGTGTCGCTGCAGCTCCCTTTGGCTCCACTGCCGCCGCCAGCTGAGGTGGAAGTTGTTTTTTTTTGTATTTTTTTTTTTATTATTATTATTTTTTCCATGCTCCTAGCCAGCAGAGCTACGTTAACAGAAATTCAGCAGCGTGGATCCAATCCGGACCTTTTGGCATCCTGCATTTTCTCCTAGTTTTTGTAGTGCTCGAGCCTCCCTTAAGACCTGGGGCTGTAGTTGCAACATCTGCGTCACAGAAAGCAAAGCCCCGATTCCCAGGAAACGAAAGAAAAAAGGGCAAAGTGAGGGAAAATAAAGTCTCAGCTCTAGGAAACAAAGTGGATGGTTTCATAATGCACAAGAACCTTGGAAGAGTTAAGAAGAACAGTGATTCATCTCTCACCACTGAAATAAAACGAGAACAGAGAAGCTGTAACGTGACGGTCACAGGAAGTCAGAGGGAATCTCAACTTTCTTCCTGACGTCACCTCCTAAGATTACGCTCCCCGGAAGAAAATCTGCAATGAAATCGAAGTTTTTCTTTCTTCCCTTCTACTATTACGCATCATTTAACTGGGAAAAAACCCCACAACCAAAAAAAACACAAATAAAAAAACCTGAACTAAATCAAAAAGAAATTCAGCTCTAAGAACTCCTGCTGGGCAAGATCAGATCAATGGTCTAACAAAGGATTTGGCTCCTACAGGAGTCAAAAATGGATGCACGAGGAAAGAGTAAATATTTTTATGACCTTCCTAACTATAAAAGCATGTCTCCTTGTACGTGCACATTTACAAGGACAGAGCACAAAAAAAAAAATCTCTCAAGATATCTATCAGGCAGGGGTCTCGGATACGGAACTCGATTGGAAACAAAGCTCCTGTTACGACAATCGAAAACATTATTTTCACGCTTCCCTGATAATTTGTGTAACTGCAAACCACAAACCAACACAATTATTAGGTTTTTCCCCCCTCCTGTTTAAAATCTTTACAATAACACCTTTACTGCTTCAACTCAGTCCCACAGTGTTGATGAAACCGGAGCTCCACGATTACTTTTTGCTACGAAAAGGTGTCTAACGCAGAACCAAAAAACCAAATTAAGAGTATCGCGTTAACAGTCCTATAAAGAGCAGCAACACCGCAACGTCGAGGCAGCGATGGGACCAGGACATCCGTGAGAGATTCGACCAAACCCAAACAATCCCGCTCTATTCATTTCACCCGGGCACAGAGCATCTGCCAAACGTCACTTTTTGACAGCCAAACCCCCGACACAACGCAGGAAACGACTTGGAAGTTGCCTGTAGACATCATTAAAGCGTTTTCGTGGAAGCGGCACGCAGGGGAATCCGAAAAAAGGGGCAAACATACAGACCCACAAGGCGCATCTTACCGTACCCAGTTTGCGAAGGATCCTCTTGCATTCATCTCTGCTGAGATCCAGAAGAGTCGGCCACACCACGGGCATCTTTCCCTCGTGTCGGCGCTCCCACAGAGCTCAGGCTCGCTGGGGAAAAAAAAAAATAATAAAAAATAAAAGCAGTAAGAGCGTGAGTCCATCATTTATTGATTTCCCACGTTGATTAACGCAAACTGTCCCCTCCAACCTTTGGGGTGGCACGCTTGGCCACGCAGGAAGCCAGCAGCTTCCTACACTCTCTCCCTCAGCTCCATCACCCAAAATCTTCTCGAGGAGTTTCCCGTCTGTGTTTTTTCCACCCCGAAAGCGATGTCCAAGCCTCCTCCCTTTCCTTTACGCACAGAGCACCTATTATAAGAACTCCTCCAGCTAGAACCGCACGCTCCCCCCTTCCCCCGCCTCGGGGAAGGTATTTTAGCACCAGCTTGTTAGACAGAACGGTGAAAACGCCGGGAAATTTTAGCTTTCGGCTCCACACACACATGAAAATAAATAAAATAATAATAAAAAAAAAACACCAAACACGGGAACATCCCCCTCGCCCGACCG
>NW_009709000.1:0-34092 GCF_000703405.1 Apaloderma vittatum
TATATATAAATATATATATATTCTTTTCCAGTTCTTGGAGTGGTTACAACTTTAGTCTACAAGGCATCCTAAGGGCACTTCCTGGCTCTAGCGATAAAGTCCATCAAATTGTGGAGAGAAGCAAAGGGAATATCATTGAGGGAGAAGAACCGAACAGTTTCCTATCTTGTATAATATCATTTAACAAGTCGACACCTCTGAAAACTATAATTGTTGTTTCTGAGACCAGATATTTTCTCCCTATGTTCCAGGAGGGCAAACGTTCATCTTGTTCATTTGCTGTGTGCAGAGGTGCCACAGTGTGATTTTTCCCTTTTTGGTGGATAAGTATTTGCTTCCAAATAGTTTGGACTGTATGATACAATATCCTATGCATCATTTTTTGTTGGTTTGTTTAAAGGGAGATTAAAAGAGTTTTGCTTTTTTCTTCATGTCGTTGCGTCTCCAGAGAGGTAACTTGTCAAACTCCTGTATCGTCATGCCAAATATATCTTGAAAAACTTCAGGTGCTAAGTGACGCTTTAAAAAAAGAAAAGAAAAAAAAAAAAAAGAGGAGAAAAGCCAATGGTCAGTCAAAGCCAAAGAGACACAACAGGCAATAGGAGGGCCTTAGGGATTTCATGTCACAGTGCAAGAGCCACTGCAGGAATTAATAACGCTTTGGCAATACATATATCCAAGTCCTCATGAACTCGGGTGCACAAAGAATCAATACAATTTCACAATTCATTAAGTCTAACAAGTTTACAAAGGAAATCAGGAGAACTATTTCAGCTGCTGAATAAGCAAGGGACAGAAAAGTAATTTGGCTGAAGTTGCCCCATGAGCAGTGATAGACTAGAGAACAAAACCAGCTCCTGCACACCCCTGTCCCAGGCTTTAGCTGGTCACCTCTGCTTGCATATGGAAGTTCAGACAGAGAGTGGGTTTCAGGAAAGCTTTGCAGAAGGGCTGCAGGCTGACATGCCACATTTGCTGTTCTGAGAAGGAAGATGCCTGGCCAGACTGACTGTCCAGCACATTTCTCTACTCCTAATGAAACACTTTTTGGTGCTTTCTTATGCACAAATTACTTCTTATTCTGCCACTTTAGAGTGCACTGGAGGAGGAAAGCCTCTCCCTGTGGCACTAATGGAACACAGCATTGAATTCTGATTAGTTATCATATATCTACTAGTCTAAAAACGTGCACAAATGGTTACTTATCCAAATTTTTGTGGCCCCTTCCATTCATCTCTACAGAAGATTAACTAACTATAAATGGCTTAAGCATCCCCAGCCTTCGTCTGGGCTGCTTAAGTCTTCCTAATCCACAAAGTTGTAAACAATTTTTATTTGTTGGCAGAGATTTAAACCCTCATACTTTTGGATATCAGCCAGTCTAACTCACTCACAGAAGTCATGAATAAGTAAAAGAAAGTTAGGCTTTCGGCCCTCAAGGGTGACTCTTAGCTAAGAGATGATCCAAGATCAAACAAAGTATTGCTCCATTTCCATGTGGATCTTACAACTATAAAACAGTTCACCAGTTTTGGGCTTTTTACTAATTTACAAGTATAAAATGAATTGCTTGAAAACATAACAGGGTTGTGAGAAGCTCAGTCCATGAGCAGGGACACAAGAGATGAGGGGCTCCTGGCCCAGGGCTGTTCATGGAGATGTGTTTGCTTCCTCCCTGCCTGACTGCCCGCTCAGTGCTGAGAAATCCACCCAGCCCAAAAGGTGCCCCCACTTCAGTGCTTGAGCCTTCATGTGTGCAACAACAAACAACTTCAGCAGGAATTTAGGAACTTGCTTCTCTTACCTCAAGCCTGGTTCTGTCTACATCTTTTAGTATTTTATTTCGCCCTCTGTTGGTCACCATGAGCATTTCATATGGAAAAATCTGTTAACAATGTATAAAAGGGGGAAAAAGAGATGCATTTATATTGCAAAGCAGAAAGAACACAATATGTCTCATTTTCATAACCACACAAATAGTTATTTTATTTTTTCAGAGGAAATCACAGCTCTTTTTTCTTTCCTTTTTATTCCTAAAGTTGCAGGAAAGCCACTATGTACTTGCCCACTCCACTTGCCCATTTTTATGGTGCTTATAATCAGCAGCAGAGTTCTCTCTCGTCATTATAGTTTCTTATCCATCAAAGTTTATTAAAGTAAATGTGTTTGTTACTCATTGGTTTAACTGATGGCTGCCAAAGCGGAGACAGCTCAAAGGAAGCAGACAATTGGTGGACTTTTAAAAGATGAAACAGATGAAAGTACATTAAAAATCAGCAACTCCAAATAAGCATGATATACATTCGAGGGGGCATTGCACTCAATAGAATCCATCATACAATTTTCTTTGCTTTGTCGGATAGTTAAAGAATTCAAACAACTACCCACTGTGCTTGCTGGCTGTGTCGTACGTACATGGATTAAAGCAGATAATTTTGTAGACATATTTGTCCTATGCACCTTCACCTGCTTCAGAAGCGTATGTGTCCAGCTCATATCTCATTAACATTTCCCTTGATTTGCTTTTCTACTGCAAAGAATGTCCAGAACTTACACATTTCAGTTATTAGCTAGCAATCAATTCCTGAATGAACAAATAATCTTATTTTATGTGTACAGGTTCTTTGTCTGAAGTAAAATGTTTACTGTCAGTGGGTCTCAAATCAGTCTAATCCAATGGAAACAATGCTGCTTAGAAAGGATTTCAGAAAACCAAGTGCCTTAAAATCAGTTTCTGGAATCATCCCTGGCAAATAAAATTCTGGTTTAGGATTTTTTTCGTTTGGCAGACACTTCCATCAGTGCCTGGAATGACCTAGGAGAGGTCACGTTCCATCTGACAGAGACCCTCTGTAGCCCTTCTCACTGCATGTCTCTGCCGAGTAGGGAAACAGCATCCCCAGGTCCCCACCCAACCCCTACTGAAGTCAAGGAAGATTTTCTGCTGACTTCGGTGGCCATTGGCTCAGCCTGTACTGTTATGTAGGGACTTGTTTTACTTGCCCACTGGGAACAAGACTGAGACCACCAAAACTCTCCTGGAGAGATAGCTGAGGTACTATCAAATGCTATTAATTCAATTATCTTAACATTAGAAGAAATTCAATCTAATCAACTTTTGTGCAGCACTAGGTAATTAAGTTCCATTGACTTCCATTGTCAACAATTATCCCAATGAACTTTTCAGAAATATAATAAATAAGATTCAGGCATCAATGAACACACCACTGAGTTTATTGTAGGTAGTAATAATTTAAATAATGTGTGCTTACATACCAATTGTAAGATGATTCTTAGGAGATTCTGACATTGTCACAATTGTACAATTAAGTATATACTTTAAATTACATTGTTTATGTTTGATACTGGAAACGGCTACCATATACAGCATTATAGGAAACTAAATTGTAACTTTTCATATTAAAACAGGCAGAGTTTATGTCAAGATCTATGGTCATAAGTACAGTTTATATTTAGATATTCACAACAAGGCATGTCTCAATCTGGGGTGGCAGGATGCACAAATTCTGTCCTTTCTGGAAAACCATTTGGTAAGATTTGGTCATTCTCAAGTTTGCTAATTTTCACATGCTTCACACTGACTTTGATTTGTCTTCTTTTACTTTATCAGGCTAAGTTAGTGCTGGACCATTGACACGAATAAAAATAGTGCCAATTCACACAGGCCGAGGGTCTGGGATCACCTTTATAAACATCAACAGAAAGTGATCTATTATCTCATAAAATTCCCATAAACTTTATCACTAGTAATACTGACAGAATTTGTCACCCAAACTAACATTCCAAATCTCTGAGTGTATCAACAGCAGTGGTGTCTGTAAGAATTTCTATTGCACTGAAAGAGAAATTATTTGGAATAAAACGTAGAACCTCAGAAGTTGGGGATGTCCCCAAGGTGTTATTTATATAATATATAAAACCATTTGTTAATATACATTGCACAGGTGCCTCAGCTTATAAAGCTAGGGTTATTGCCTTGTACAGTTTGTCTGGAGGTGACTCGGAAGCACAAGTAGTAATCGGTTTGCAAAACGAGCTCCTCACTTAACTGCAGAAATGCCGATCCTTGTAACTTTGGCAAAATCATGATTTCTTGGAAGGTTCCCCAGCAATAGAGTAAGTTTTAAGACTTAAACCACAGCACTGGTTAAACCCCCTCTATATAAACGTTCATGTTTAACTCAGCCATCTCTAGACATAGCTGACGTCGCCTCTTTTTCCAATTAATCTCCTGAAGAATTTCTTATATAGGGAATTCAACACTGAAATGTGCCAGGCTAGCAGTGCTGGGAGCTATAAAACAGGTCCAGACAGATTTGTAGGTATCTACCTTCCAATTTGAAACAAAGATCCATGTATTTCATTAATTTTTAAACTAAGATAGCCTCAAAAGTGCGTTGTGAGCCACAGTATTATGCATCACTTTTCTAACCTGACGGATCTGCAACTTTCCCAACAAGTTTGGTGTGCTGTTTAGGCTAGTAACCAGCTACTAAGCATCTTCAGTATCTTCATTTTGTCTCTACAGAAGCCTCCTTAACCCAAGAAGCAGCCCTGGGCTACCTTCAGCCTGACAGAGGACTAACATCAGTAACAGGCAAAGTCTACAACAACGGGAGAGGTTTGGCACATAAGGAGCAGGGTCTGAGGTGAGGTAAAGAAAAACAAGGGAACTAAGACATTTCCCATATTTTATCTGCATTTCACAGTCAAATCTTCACTGTCTTGAAGGAAAGTGAATAACGTCTGCACTTGCCTTTGGCTCCAACATGTTAGGCATAGATACTCCTCTGTCCATTCTCATTCCAGGGACATGACCATCCGGAAGGGACTGCATCAGATACAGGTATACATCAGACACACAGGTTACACACACAGAGGGTAAAGGCACTCAAGTAGCGGTGAAAACAAAGGTGAATCTGCCCTGAGACTCCCTTCAAGTCTTAGCATTTAGTCTTATCATACACATCATCATTCCCTGGCTACTGTTCCCTAGTTCTCTGAGGCATGCAGAGGGATCCTTCGATTCTCTCTGCCACCACAGCCTCCTGTCCCTGCCCAGGCTGGTGACTGCTCCCAATATCACGTCCCAGGTGGACGTGGGGCCCCAAGAGGGTGGTGGGCCCTTTCCCACCCCAGTGACTAGGTAGAGTTCTTCTCTGGACAAATACGCAGAAGCATTAATTAAGATCCCACCCAAGAGTGTACATTACTCCTACACCTCTTCCCTTTTGCCACTTACTGCGTCAGCTGAGGGGTTTTTTTTTTGGTCTCTACAATGGGAATTTTTTACTATGAACACAAACGGAGAGTGCAAAAAGGTGCTGTTTTGACACAGGTACTGTTCCTAATGAAACGTTTTGAGCACAACACATGGACAATTCCTCTCTCCTTCAATAATTTATGCTCTTTCCAATCATCATGATTTTGATACACCGTTAACAAAATTATCAAAGTAATCAAATCCTTTCTGAAATTGTCATTTCATATTGCGATTGTGCTGAGGAGTCAGCCAGACTCAAACCATTCTGGAAAAACCCCTGCAGACAGGATTTGGAGTAAAAGGGTTTATATTTGCAAGCACACCTCTTATTGGCTCATATGTGATGGCAGCACTGTAGAAAACTATGGAACAGCCATCTCGTCTGGAGAGTAAATTCCAGGGTAAAAATGAGGAGTTCAAGGCTCCTGCCATGGGAGAAAATTGCCTCCAGAAGAGACTTTGTATAGGTCTCTGAGGTCAGTACTAGAGAGGCTGGAAATAAATCCACCCTCAGCTGTCCAGAGAGGACTGTTACAGACAACTCATATATGAACAGACTGGTTTTACAGAGCAAGTCACAGAACTGGTGTGAGCTGTCTCAACCCAGCTCGGAGGAGGTAACAGGGAGGAATCTGAGGCTGTGCCTGGTTTTCATTGATAAGAATCTACATTAGTGATTATGCTTAAACATGCAGGAAAATCAAAGCTATTTTCTTAAGAAACCCTTCCCTGTAGCAAAATTCAGACTTCAACAAGAAAGTAGATGCTTTTAGTTCTGTTGTCAGTTGATTGATGAAAACCCGTACTCTACCTGGAAATCTGAAAAGCAAAAGAGAAATCTCATCAGATTTTGAGTGTGGAAGAACAGGAATCAGTCACAATCTACCAGATAATCCTTGTGCCTTCTGGTCTACGTGACTTTTTCAAAATCCCAATTCTCTAAGACCAGCAATCTTGCTGCTTTTGGACTCAGTTTGTAGAGTCAAACGCTCCAGATACTTTTATTTCAAGCAGCTTTCTCATACAGGAAAATCAAGTTACTTTGGAAATATTAAGAGACACAGAACCACAATCACGTGAATAAACACCCAACTGTAATTCAAATGTTTAGAGCAGGATTCACCTCACTTAACCTCTGCCAAAAGGTAGCTGTCTAGATTTCACAGAATCACAGAATTGTTGAGGCTGGAAAAGACCTCTGAGATTATCAAGTCCAGCCTATGACTCAACACCAGTCTGTAAAAAGACACAAGCACCAATGGAAGATGCCTGATCGCAGGGTATCTAAGGCAGTTCAGATCAATCTCACTCAGGAGATAACTAGCCACCTCTCTCTCTCACCTCAAACTATTTCAGAACATTAACTCTCAAAGTTTCACAACTTTTACAAATATTAATTTAAATTTTCATTAGGCAATGACCGACATCAGATCTAGCTCAAAGTCAGAACAAAAATCATAAGCAGCAATGAGGATTAGAAGGCGTTATCCTCCTCCTTTCACTGTGGCCCATTCTTTCAGACTGGGCAGTGGATAGCAATTTTCAGAGAAAGAAAACAACTCAGGACAGAACTCAGTACATATTCCTCATAATATACACATTAGCTGCTTTCCATTTGCACCAATGCTAAAGCAGTCCCTTGCCATAAACAAACATCAGCTCCATATAGTGGATTTTGCAAAATAAACCCAAACTTTTTAATAGGTTATTTCCAGAGTTCGAGTTAATTGTTAAGTTTACGACAGTAATTTAAAATGTAGAGCAAATACAAAACAATCACATCCATAACCTTAAAATGAAACAGTAGAAATGATCAAACATTGTAACATGTTCAGTGATGAAGTGGCATGTAAAAAGGCTCCTCAGTCTTACCTCTAACACCACCACTCACATCCCCATAACTGTTGTACTGACCGAAATCTGTAGATACCGGCTGTAACGGGAGAAGAGGGACATGCACATAAATTCACTGTTCATGATTTGACAAGCAGGTTGGTATATGGGGACAAATAAACTGCTTTAAGTCTTTTATTTCTTCCCTTAATTTTCACAATGCTTTTTGCATTGCTGGCTTTCTTTTATAACAATGTAGTTTGGGGGAAGGGAAATTAGGTCATGTCTGACTTCAGATAGTCTTAAGAAACCTTGATCAAACTGAAAATCCAATGCAACTATTGTGAAATTAAATACCATGGATAATTAAAGTCACCTTTCACTTCTCGAAATCACCATCTCCTTACCCTGTGAAGTCCATTTTTTCCATAACCAGGGAGAGAAGAGGTTTTGGAGGCTGAAGCATGTGCTGTTGAAAGAGGAAGGGAAAAATCTTTTACTGGAAAAAATCCCACAGAAAGTCAGAAGAACATTTGAGGAATCAAGCAGCGTAAAAAACACAGCTAAAAGAGCTAAGAACATACATAACCAACTGAGACACACAGCGGCTTTAAGAAACAAAGATTTCAGCCCCAAACTTGAGAGGCCCATGACAGGGAGGTTGGATTAAATGATCTCTAAGGTCCCTTCCAGCCCAGGCCATTCTATGATTCAATGATTAAACTCAACACAACCTTCCCTACATTCTGTTACATTACATGCAGCTTTATCGTGCCATGGGGGGAGGCCATGAGGAAGGGACACTGTGATTTTGTCAGGCTCGAAATCCAAGTGGTCTCTGCTGAGTTGAAAGTAATGCTCAGGTATCAGACAACAGAGCAAAACAACTTTTTTGTTCTTAGTTAAAGTCTTGCTGTGCATCTTATGATGAGACCAAGATAAAGGGCAAGGAGAGCCCAAGATCCACAGTATTTGACTGGACAGGTTCCCTGTTTAGTCTTCCATGCAGGTCCATTCAATTCCACTCTCTGTAGTAGCACACACACTGATTATTTATCATTATACCCTCTGAACTTTTCATGAATTTCCTTTCTATCCTTCCTACTGCAAGTATTATTGCACTCATGCTCCCAGCTTCTGCTGCTGCCCAAGCCAGGATACATATGATGAGCACACTCCATTCTCTCTGTATTCACTATTCAGCTTGTCATTTTTTGCTACAAAGGAGAAAAGGCCATTAGTTTTGGTCCTGCAATACCGTAAAACAAATGTTTTGATACTGACTTCAACATTAAGACCATAAATAGAGGCAACATACTTATACAACAGGGAACATAAGGAAATCTTAGTTTGCTTGGCAGCTACTTCCAGCAGATAACTCCAAAGAGACTCATCTTGCCCCTTCTTGGCTCGAAGCACAGCTGCTACGTTAGAATGATCAGCGGATGAAGAGACTGAAATAAAACCCTCAAATCCTTCTCTGGAGATCTGAGAAGGCCACAGATGTACTATCAAAATGCACAAAGAGGCCAAGAATCTTAGCCACCAGTTGACCGAAGTTGGCTGCTGTGCTTTTGCTCCCCAAACACACCGAATCAAAATGTCAAGGCAAGGCCAAAACACTCGCTGTGTTTGGAATGTGCAGCCCCACTAGTAAATCTCGCTGATTTTCTTTCCCTGGGAGGAGAGACTAAACCGTGACAGGAACTACCAGTTCAAGCAAAACATGTTACTGTAATTAAATAACACAGCCTGTTAGCAGGTGTGATGTGACAGTCATTGAATATTTTACCTCACTCCTTATCTATTTTAGAAAATCCTTCTCCTCAGAATTGCCTGAAAATCCTCAACCTCGTATTTCTTCTAATCAAAAAACCAACTGCAACACTCCTCCTCTCACCAAAACCAGCTAGCGAATTAGGCCACTCTTTACTGCACACACACATGTCAAGTGGTCTTCCCAGTGGTCTCTCTTTTGGAAGATCGTTTGGTATACGTGTATGTTGTGTTCATTATTCACTGTTCATTATTAGCTTTACATGCCTACAGGAATTACCTGGAGAATCATAACGACTGGCCGAAAGGGCTGACCTATCGCGACTCTCCTTCTCCATCTCTTCTTTCAATATCAATTGTCCCAGACCAGAGTTGAGCTACAAACGACAATTATAAACAAAAAACATCAGAAAAAGAAAGCTGATCAAGGCATTAGCAGAAATTGCTTACATAAAACAAAGGGGCAGGTTTTGGACAGAAAAAGAATGAAAACAAGCTTATAACCACCTTCATGAGCTGTTCCTCCTGCAGCTGCCGGCGTCTCTGTAGCTCCTCGTCATCTTCCTCTCTTCCACTTGATCTGCGTCTCATGTCAGCTCCTGCTTCCACAAAACCACAGCACACAGAGAGCTCTGTATATCAGTCCAACCGCAGCTTGAAGATTTCAGTGCCAGTTCAAAGTACTGGTCAGTTTGATTTACTTAATAAACAAAGCAGTATTTTCTTGCAGACTCAAGACTTTTTCAAAACTCACTCTTAATAAAATTCACTTCGATAGCTTGCCCTATGGCCATCAGGCTTCTTATACAATTAACAAGAAGTTAAACTGCACATGAGTTCCAAAGCAACAAACAGCCCTGGACACAAAAGCCATGAATCAACGTAATAGAAAAAAGGAGCTCAGATTGTTCATTCCAGAAACATGAGGTTTAATGGCAGAAGGAACTGTGTCCGTGGCTGAAAACGTAAAGTCTGATTTACATTTATACTTTCATCTAGACTCAGAAAAGCAAATCTGAATTAACAGTTCAAATAGAAAATTAAACTACATTAATCTCCTAAATGGACACTCAAGGAAGGCATTATTTTTAGTCTGAAATAAAGCAAACTGACTTGATTCATTGGATAAAGCTAAAACTAATGAAGACAAGTGTTGGACATTTTAGTTTCTTTTTACTGAATAATCTTTTTTTTTCTTGAAAAAGAAAAATATAGACTACTAAGAAATAGTCTAATTTGGACACCAGGACACTTGCGTGAATACACAGAATATGATATTGCTGCATTTAGACAGCAGTTGTATTTTTTCCTGCACAAGCTATATCTCAATATAGTTGTTCACCAACCCTATGCTAGACAAACTCAGTGTTTTATTTGAACGAAACTGAAGTATCAGAAGGTTTATATCAATTAAATGTACAGTACAGTAATGTTAAATTGATACTAATATTAAGAAAGACAAAAAGTTACAGAGAAATTATTTTTTTTGTATTTAATTATTTAATTTTTGCTTGTTGTCTCCAGTTTTTGCAAGACTTTTCAGTACCAGAGCAGTAATACTTAATTTTTTTTGACAGCTGATCTCATTTAGCCCTGTAAGCAAAATATCACCTTCAGAAAAACACTCCTTCACAGAAACCTGAAACAGGCAACACCTTCAGTATTTCAGACACGACTTCATAAATGAATCAGGATAGGTATTTTATGCTACAGGGATCAACAAAAATAGAAAACAAAAAAATTTGAAAATGATGATGCACGTGATTTAAAGAAAATAAAATAAGATACCTTTAGGGCTACAACACAGAAGAAAAATACAAAGTCTGTAGAAACAGCAGCTCTGAAAATGAAGGACTTTTTCAGTCTGTTAATTGTTCCACTTCAGCCATTGCTTCTTGCCATGAAATGAGTCATGTGGTTGGAATCAATCATATTTTCAGTGGAACATTTGCTATTAGCTCAGGACTAAAAGATTAAATAGACAATAACTGAAAGAAGTCAGGCTTGTGTGATATTATTTAAGTTACTGCATAGGAGTTCACATAATTTTTCTATGAGTTAATATCTGTGCGATCAATTCCAAAGTCATTTAGCAAAACCTCTTCTACTCAGTACTATTTAATAGCTTTAAATTTACAGACACCCAGATGTCTTACCAGAAGAACCACACTTCATGGTGAACACCTGGAGTGGACACAATCTTCACTACATATTTTCACAGGTCCAGTATTAATCTGCTTTGGTTACCTGTACGTTTTAAGCCACATCATTTGTATCAACTGTTTTTTCGCGTACCTACGGCCGCAAGGGAGGGAGGACCTGGCCAGTGGTCCGTCTCAATCTTTGGTATCTCGTTGGGTGCTGGTGCATGAGCTGCTGGGAACTTGGAGGACTTGATGATATCCTCGGAGGACTTGCTCTGTGCTGCCAAGGCAGCTGCATCTAGATGGCAATCAGGGAACTTAGCTACGTAATCATCTACATCAATATAAAGGTCTTCCTTTATTTTAGCAAAATTTTATACTTCACAAGAAGAGAATTTTCAAAAGTAACCATTTTCATGTTTTGCTTTTCTAATTGAAATCTGAAGCAAAGTAATGTCTTTCTCTTGCTGATAGATTGGAATCAAATCTTCCTCTTCCCTCCCTCACCCCCACACCCAAAATAACCCCAAATCAGCTTTGGATTTTACTAGGGTTTCACAGTGTTAGAATGATTAGGCAAGAGTAAGAAAATTAAACCCACAGTATTTGCCATTATCTTCTAAGGAGAGCTGATTGTTAATGAAGATGTAAACAGATTTATGTATTGATCTGTTTTCCCTCAAGCACAAGGCAACAAATAGCTCAGAGGCACAGCATTAATTTTAACTCTACTGATGCTAATTATTTCCTATATTTTTGTGAAAAGCTGCAAAACAAAGAAGAATAAACCTGAAACAAATACATTTGTTTGACCAGTGGATTTTTTTTTCTGCTGCATGCCCTTACTTATTAGCATGCAGTAGTAGTAAAAGCAGGTGTGAATTCATTAATAAATACTAAAATTCATTCAGATCAATTTGGCAGGGAAATGCACTTGCAGTGGAATGAACTTCACCAACATAGTATCTCAGCATCCACTTAAGATTCAGTCTAAGCCAAAGTCTCATAAAAGGCTTGCATTATGGCTTTCACTTCTTGATATTAAAAAACTAAATCCAATAGGATTCAGCTTACATTAAAGCTAGCCTTAACTACATCTTATCTGCAAACTGTTATCTCCAATCACCTTCTCTTATATGAAGCTATTTTATAGCTATTGTATATATATTTATACTGGACTTTTTTCCCCTTTTCCCTTTTTTTTTTTAAAACAGAAAGACATCTATTAATGGAGTGAAGCACTGTGTTGCTCTTCCAAGATGTTCACGGTAGTTTAAGAACATCAGCATTAGATATCATTGGGAATTTTGAGCATTTTATGATTGGGAAACTCTAAGCATAATTGCATGTATGGTGGAAGCGGGTCAGAGTTTACAAAAGCATGACTTCAAACAGTACTTACGTATTAGAATTGGTGATGTCAGTGGTTAAACATTCACATGTTAATGGGAGGTGAGGAGATATATTAAAACCATAAAAATAAACAAAAATAATGTTAAGACTTTTTCCAAAATGAGCATATGGTTTGAAACTTAAAAGAAGAAAAAGAAAAAAAAATAAAACCACCAATGTAATACCACAGCAGTGTTACTTGCAATGCTCGCTCTCGACTATAGAATGGACATCCTGGCTTTTCCTAATCACCCCAGCTCCAGGGCTCTCAGCCCACTGTTTACCTAAACTCTGTGGTACTGTTAATTTGCTACATAACCCGAAATGCATTTAATTGGATAAATGGTCTGCAAAGGGATGCAAATCCCACGTCTTTAAAAAGTGGAGCAATTTGTCTTTCACCACATTACATAAACTCCTACTCAAAGCTTCCTCTTTGCAGCAGAAGGGCAGGACCTTGCTCTGCAGTACTAAAGACTGGCATGGCCGTGGGCTTCTGCCATCACTGTTATCTGAGACTTGCTATAACAACATCTACACCAAAAAGATTAGAGCACTAACACTGCTGTCCAACTCAAAATCCAAATACCTGGAAAAAAAGTACAGTTGTCGGTGATAAGCCACCTGTATCTTCCTCAGTAATTAAAGATTCTTATTTAAAGCCACAGGTACATTTGGAATTCCAGTCTGATAATAACATCTCCATCCTGGCTGTTGAAATACATTATTGTACTTTGTCTCTTTAAAATAAGGATATTCCATGAAGCCCCTGTAGAGAACTGTCTGCCGTTAATCAATTTTAAACATAATCAGTATCTATATTCTGGAAATATAAACCTAAAGATGTGAAATACAGGAAAGCACCATAATGCTAATGAGACAGCAAAATCCCAGTTAATGGCAATTCTGCCATTAATATCAATGTGGCCAAGATTTAAACCATATGATTCAAATGAAACAACATGCTTTAAAACATAATCACTCAGCAGGACATGCAATAACAGCTGTTTCAAGCTTGGACTACTAATGTTTTATGCTTACAAAGTAAAAACTGAACGCTTTTCACCAGTCTGCATGCCTTTTAATGTAGTTGACACTCCACTTTTGAAATAAAAAGGGAAAGATCATTTACCATGTTGTTTGTAGATGGGTGGTTTTCTGTAAATGTTGACACCTTGATCTGTGAAATTGAGAAACAGGAAAATGGGAATATGAAAACTACTTCAGTTGTAGATAAAGATAACTCCAACACTAAAACAACAGACAAACCAAATCAAGGATGTAGCACCAGAAAAAGCCAGAAAGCTATTTCTAGTATTATACAAAATCAGGTTGTTTGAAGAAAAGAAAACATAAGAACAAGTGAAAACAAAGACACGTGGCATGAAGTCCTTTGGAGCTGATTCTTTAACATGTGGATGCATCCAAGTCATGAACCATTAACATTAAACATTCAGAAGATTATCAGTGGAATAAAAGTTAGAGAAGAAATGCAAACAAGAAAGACGTATCAATGGTGAAGACACAAGCCATTTGGAGAAAATTATCCCAAATAACTTTTGAGGAAAATTGTGCTTCAGTCCTAGCAGCTCAATTTTCTTCCCAACTGACTGGCTGGATTGAGCAGAGGAGAGTCCAGTGAGCCTACAATTCACTTCAAAATACAGAGAACTTTAAGCACTGTGTTGAACAGTCAACAGCAGCTACACTTCAGTGGGTCAAAGGGATGTTTTATGCAGTATTAAGTACCACTAATTCTCAAACCACAAGGACAAATTTTATTTCTTTTTGTATTTTTTTAATGTAAGGCCCACCACTTGCACATTACCAATGTAAATCAGAATAAAACCACTTCTCAGAACTCTCATGCAGTAAATCTACAACATGTCTAAAAGATAGCATATTTTCACAAATAATAATCTAAGGCAGGAACGAGTTTGTTCTAAACTACCTTACCACCACTTCATATATTCAGCACAGCTACAAACACAAAAAATAACCCAAAATCAGTGTTGCAGTGCAAAAATCTGTAACAAAACTTCTTAGAAGACCAAAATGAGCTACTGGGAACTAGAAAATTAACACCAGAAACCCATTTTGCTACTTCGTGCTGCCTGAAAAGAGTTTTCAGCTACATTAGAATGAAAGATGAAAAAGCATTTCAGAAATACATGTTATGCGTCACAGATCCAATTAAAGCACCGCAGGAGATAACTTAGCCTTTGGCATTAAGGAAAGCTAACCCTAAAAATCTATTCAACAGAGGCAAATCTTACTCTGCAGAAGCCAACATCCTTGACTAAAGAGGCAAACTCACTGCACCCAAAGACACCGAGGTATTTCATTCTTGTTAGTGATCTGTTAGGGCTACTTGACCAGCAAGTGAGTATAAACATCACAAGGTAGTCATGCAGTATTTTTGCGCAGAACCAAACCAGAAAGCTGTAGGACAGGAGCACAGCTCCTTCTGCGGCTGCACCGTGCCAGCTGAAGAGGGCAGCTCTTCCGCCGTGCTAGAGAATATCTCTCAGAGCTACTCATGCGGGCGCGCTTCAGCTTACGCAAGTCACAGTGAGCCGAGTTAGCTTAAGCAGTTAAAACAGCGTAGCTCAGCCAAGCCAGGTCACGCTGACTGAAAGGGAAGTCCCCACAAACAGTTTATCTGCCAGCTCTGAGGAACAGAGGAGGAGCAGAAATCTCTGGCAGTGCAAGGAGAGGCTACACTGAAGGCGAGCTGAGGAATAACTCGTTTAGCTAGCACTGACGGAGTCAATGCATGCATGTCCACGACCCTAGGGACACACATCCTCATCCCATCAAAATCCAAGACAGGCAATCTTCTCAGAGGCTGGGAGAACTGTGCAGCTCATGTCAAAACAGAGACTGTGGACTGCAGGTCTCTCTAAGGACACCAAGCCGTTGCACAAACCAAGCAAAGAAACGTCTTCATGCCAAGGGAATACTAGACTAGAACTGCAAACACTGTACGCTAGAACTATACAAGACGGAAACAAGTCACTGCAATCTGAATGAACAACTGTAACAGCTCACTGCACATGAATCAAAACCAGCTGCTCCGAAGTTAGCACAGTTATGCTGGTGCAACTAGGAGAAAAATCAAGCCCTACGTAGCTCATATCCAGCTCACGGGCCATCAACACACTCTGAAAACCAAGGCATTCTGGAAGATCTGACCAACAGAATAGATAAAACCCACAGTGAATCTCCCCATTTCTTCACGCGCTAGTCTTCTCAGCAAGCCCAGGAGCAGTTCCAAATCCCGAGGGTGCCCCCCATGTTAAACAGTGTGAAACGATGGAGACAAGACAAAAGTTACAAAGGCTACATTCTACACTGTGACAGGACACCGAGAGACATACAGTGCCAGCTCCTACCTGGAACATGGAAATGTTTAGGGGCCTGAGCGTAAGTTGGAGTGAGAGGGCGGCTGTCGGGCCGGTAAGGGACAGGGGAGTTCCGACCGCTGGACGGCTCATTGCCTCCAATGAAAGAATGGAGAAAACAAAATGAGAAGAGGGAGAGCAATAAAAAAAAGAAAAGCAAGCCCAACCAAACCCAAACAAAACTGGTGGAATCGAAACCTTCAGGTAGAAAATAAAGTTGAACAAAAAATATAAATACAAACAATAACGAGAACTGGTAGGCCTGGTGACTTTTTTTTTTTTTTTGGTTTTCCTGATTCCTGCAGAGATAAAAATTCACGTTCAGGCTGGAGTTGAGGTTTGAGCAGCTCAGACTCATTCTGACGGCATGCAGGCAGGAGCTGTGTGCTTGCAGCTGGTGATTGGATCGGCAGCGTGGAAAAGAAGAATGGAAGGTTACTTGGCAATGACTTAGTACAGAGATTGGTATCTGGAGTTAAAAATTGCAGACACAGAGCACAGTAGTTGGTATGCAAACCGAAAATGAAACGAACTCCCAAGCAGGTAGAAGCAGATGCTGGCAGTTACTACAGTTCCCTAAACCAAAAGCATACAGAAGCTAGAGATGGAAAATAGCTGTTAGGTCACTTAGCCCATATCAAAAAGCCTAACTGTTCTTTACACCCTCTTTCATTGGTTTAGGTCTCTGGTAAGAAGTTTTTGATACGGCAAAACAATTTGCAAAGCAATGCAGCCCATCTGGTGGCTGTGCCACCCAAAATC
Source organism: Apaloderma vittatum (assembly GCF_000703405.1). Lineage (NCBI taxonomy): Eukaryota > Metazoa > Chordata > Aves > Trogoniformes > Trogonidae > Apaloderma > Apaloderma vittatum. Next base: position 16,596 of record NW_009709000.1, read on the forward strand.
TTGGTCAACGCCAAATTTGGCTCTGGTGACAAGGCTTCATGACTGCTGATCTAGCAAATCTGAATCTACGGTCTAAAAACTCAAGTTCACGTTTGCAAACCTTGTTTGTTCCACTTGAAGTATTCCTCTTACCAAAACCAACGTCATCCTTCCCCTCTATTCTGCCCTGGTGAGGCCACACCTGGAATACCGTGTCCAGTTTTGGGGTCCCCCGTTCAAGAGAGACAGGGAACTAATGGAGAGAGTCCAGCAGAGGGCCATGAAGCTGACTGGGAAACTGGAGCATCTCTCTTATGAGGAAGGGTTGAGAGAGCCAGGACTACTTAGCCTGGAGAAGAGAAGGCTGAGAGAAGACCTTATCAGTGTCTATAAATATCTAAAGGATGGGTGCAGGGATGATGGAGCCGGGTTCTTTTCGGTAGTGCCCAATGACAGAACAAGGGGCAACAGGCACTCGCTGGAACAAAGGAAGTTTCACTTAAATATCAGGGAAAACTTTACTGTGAGGGTGACAGAGCACTGGAACAGGCTGCCCAGGGACGCTGTGCAGTCTCCATCTCCAGATGTAATCCTGTGTAATGCGCCCTAGGAGATCCTGCTTTAGCGAAGGGCTTGAACTAGGTGATGTCTAGAGGTCCCTTCCAACTCCAACAATTCTGTGATTCTGTGACTATTCTTTGCCTCCTAACAATGCACCACAGCAATCCAACGACCCTGCAAGCCCCTGTGTCTGTCAGGGTGAGAGGGCCGTTGCAGAACATGCTGGCTGATCCTCATATATCAAGACTTAACAGCCAGATACCCAAACACATGACTGTATGTATACCGTAAAAGAATGTTGCTGCCTTTTACTTTGTGCCATTCATGCCAACTCGCATCAACAAAACCGTCCACGTAGGTGCTTAATTTACTTGGGTATGGGTGACCACAGTGAAAAGTAGGGGATAATCACAACCCTTCCATTCACACCTTCCTTCAGGTATGCACAAGCGCTTAAAAAACCTAGAAGAGTTGATTAAAAAAGACATAAGAGGGGGGACAAGTACAGGAGGGCTATAAAACACAACAAAAAAGAGACTGCGGGCCTCTTTTCAGTTACAGATTTCCTATGTCCCATCAGAGGACCCAAAACCTTGGAGTCAGCATACTTATTGATATATTTGGAGCTGGGGCAGTGAGTAAAGGGGAAGGAAAAAAGAAGCTTTCTTTCTACTTTACACAAAAGTTCCTATTACACTTGAATGGTCACTTGCCAATCATAAAAGGCACCAAAAGGGAGAAAAAAAAATAAGTTCTTTACAAACCTTGCTGAGAGAGATGTGCCCCAGAGGCCTCTGCCAGTATACAAGTTAATCCATCTGCATGCACGTGTTTTAGAAGTTTCTTACAGAGTTCAAGGGGCTTAGCTGTACAAAATTTGTCCAGAAGAACACATGTGCAAAATTCTCTATTTACTACTTGAATATTTCAGCCCTAAATGACATGATGCTTTTTCAATCACATGAGTTGATGGTGGTTTTCTGTTTTCGGTGCAGCGATGCTGAGCTTCTGGCCACATAACAGCAAGTGCTAGGTTTAGTAACTCTGAAAAGCAGTAGGAATTGTTAGTTACAACAGTACTGTCATATCTCAATCTATGGTCCTTTAGTCAGTAATTTCAATATTGTGTTCCATTTGTCCGGCATTTGAGATGCTGTAATGGTGAAACGGATAATTTGGTTAAGTTGATTTTACTCATATTTTGTTTCTACTGAGAAATTATGAGTTATTTTTCAGAAAAAAATTGTTTTATAGGAAAAAAATCAATATTGAGATGGCCTCAAGATATAGTTAATTCTAAAATTTGTAACTTTCATAGAGACGTGTCATTCTGCCTTTCTGCTTCCACCAGCAATTCAATGGAAAAGAAGAATCCAAAGGGATTTATTGACCTGCTGTCTTGTCACAACAGAGGAGTCACAAGTACATTTTACCTGTTGTGAATTCGTTGTCAAAATGTGGGCATATTCAGTTTACAGATCCTCTATCACCAACACTACAAACACAAGGAAGAAAGGCTTCTTACATCTCCTTCTTTATCTCACGTAGACATGACTGAGTATGCTCATATCCATAAACGTACGCTGGTTAATCTTGTATCTGGCACACAGATAATTGGTTTAGAGGGAACTAGTAATGTTGTATAGCGCATACGCTACCGAGCAGACAGTTAGCGTGGTATCATCCTGCACGTGTCGCTTTACAGATGGCTTTTACTTCCTGGGGTTCCTGTGCAGTCTCTCTCTTCCTAATGACCCCTATTAGCACTGACAAATGACTCTCCTTTACACTTCCTAGGATGGCAGTCTCATTCCCTGCAACCACAGCAGGAGGGAATGGTACATCTACTCAGATTCTCATTAGATGGTCCCTGAGGAACCCGCTCTCATAACGAGGCTTAAGTGCTTCACATGCAGCTGTGAAATCACCCACCATTTATGAAAGCCATGCCAACATCTGTGGAATGTGTGTATGCACAGAGGAGAGCAGAGCTGCCAGCCTGCATGTACCTGCCCCCCTAGGCACCACGGGCAGCCTGCTCGCAGGTGTACAGGGAAGTAGGGGCTGTGCATGCTCTGAATTTGGGGTCCTTGCTGTGCCTGCACAGGAAAGTCTCTCACTATCTCAGATATGCCATAACTAGTGTTAACTCAACAAAGCAACAAGAATGCTCCAGTTCTCCAACACTGTAGGAAAAACTAGCTCCCACAGCCCCGGCATGAAGGTGAATGTGCGTGTGTGTAGGTGGATGATGGATGTTAAGCGATAGTGTAGTAAGTAGTATATAAAAAACTCAATCACTTGAGCACAGCAGCCTCAGAAGTGAAATTCAGAGGCTCTTTTCTTTCATTCTGTTTGCTCCATCAGGTAGTTCCCATTTTCTGTAGCTCGATTTGTTAAGCAGGTTCCCCTAGCAGTCACGGATAATTGCTTGTCTATACACAGCACAGCGGAATGCAGCTTCCCGCTGCCTTCTGAAGTGTTCACCACTGGGCTTACTGTGTCATTCACAAGCTAAGTTCACAGAATCAGGCAAATAAACCCATATGCAACCAACTCTGAGCCTTCTGTCAACTTCAATTTAGCTGCTCTGCTTCTGAACAGACACAGGAAAAAGCCCCACAGCACCCTAAACCCTAAGTCCTACACAGGTTTTTTCAAACTACCGTTCAGCATCGTGTCCAGATGTGTAGCCCTTATTTCCAGTACAAAACTGAAAGTCATGAAACAGTCAAAGCGCGGCTGGCTTCCAGAGCAGAGCTTTCAGCTTCATACACAAAATCCTGGAAATAGTTATCACGCACAGAGAACATTTGATTTCAGAGAGCTGCCTCAGGGAAGGTAAGCGGAAACCTGTAAAAGGTTGGTCAGATTGAAGATGGTCAGATTCCTTACGGGAAGGTCTCTGAGCTGAAGAACATACATCGGTTTGGGGGTCTTTTTACATGGAAATATTAGACGGCCTTTGCAATATTCTTGAATGCCTCTGAAAAATTCTAAGCATGTGAGATGAAATTCTGGCTCTCAATGAGAGTTTTGTCTTTAACTTCAGTAGGGTCAAGGTTTCTTTCATTCATGGACTTGTTTTGATTCTTTCATAGCAAAGACAGTACTTTATTGAGACAAAACCAAATTCAGTGGAGACTCCAAATGAGATTAAATGAAGTCTAAGCTGATGCACATTACACCTTCTTCCAGTTCATTCAACATATATGTTACAACTGTAAACTCTAAGACTTTCTGAGGCATATTTAGCCTCTTCACTCCTCAAAGTTCTTTACATTTGGCCTCGTCTACAGGGCTTGAGCATTACGCTTGTTTAAGCATTATGTTCTATGAAAACACACTGAAACTGGTCTAAATGTCTCATTTTCTGGCTTGGCGATACAAAATAACATAGACATAATGTATCGTAGGCCACTTTCATTATTGTTATGCTGTTTGGAAATGATGCCCCTTTACTAAAGCAGTTTTGGCACGATCTATATTCTCTGACTCCTAAAGGAAATAAAAAAAAACAAACCCAAACCCAAACCTGCAGCTTTATGAAACTTATACCAAGTTCACCTTCCTGCTAAAAGTACAAGCGGCTTTGAAAAGTGCTGATCAAGAAAAAAGGAGACATGATGTCTCTTCTTTGAATCACTGCAAAGGTATCTATCACATCTAATTAACCCCAGAGAGTGCTATAGTTCTCCTTTCAGATATATTCACAAGGATCTAATTCCCCAGCAGACACAAAAATACTAGTAAAATAATACCAGTAAAATAATGCAGTTCTTCAAACTTTGAAAACTACAATATGAAAGGCAACCGCCTGCAGCTAAGAGATCAGGGAATTGCATTAAATGCAGCCAGTGCCAGAACAATCTCCTTTTTCTACCACACAGGCACAAAAAGGGGGTACTTGGACACATGTAGTATGCAAGGAGGACAAATGAAGAACCATGCGGGAAACCCAGATCAACCTTGTAAGGTGATAACAAAACACCTATTTATGAACAAGAAGTAGTGAAGAGGACAATCAATATAGTCCAACTGGAGTCCTCTCAACACTAGTCAAAGGTTTAAAGAAATACCACACAACCTCCCCAAATTATATAATAGGCAAGCTATGTAATCTCTTCCTATGATAACTCACCTACATGGTGTGATAGTAGAGAGGTTTATTTAACAAAAATATTACCAGTTCCTATAATCTTGTCTTTCCTTAAGTGCATATGCACTGTTAGTACATATATACATATATACATGATGTGTATTTTCAGACTGTACCTGATTAAAAACTGTTTCATCATATTCCTTTTATAGAATAAGCCAGAACTTGCTCTCATTTAGGGAACATTATGAACATTTGTTCATCTGATGTCTTGGGAGCACTTCGTTGATCACTCAACATGCTGGAAAAATTATAAAGGTCTTCAGGCTTTTTGACCTTTTGTACCTTTCAATACTTTGTAGTAATGGAAAGACAAAAATTTTTCCTAAGCTGTTTCGGTAGCTACTTATTCTTTACTTTAAATGAGTGTGAGAAATAATGATGATTTTTACGTAATATAAGTGTAACACAGGAACTTACTGTATCTTTGGTGGCTATATGGGAGAACCTTCTGTTATGACAGAGGTACACAAACACTGAACAGATCACTACCAAATCCTTCCACATTTGATGGTGTTAATATGATAACAGTCAAAACTTTTTCACTATGAGATTTGGAATTGTTTGATGGTCCTTCTCTGAAGCTTCTGCAGTGTTTCTTATGTCACCCATCCTGCTGGGACTGTGGACTTACCAATTCAATTCCCCATGGATCTTCTTCAAGCATCTAATGTCTGTACTTAGCTCCTCCAGCTACAGCCTCCCTTTCTGCTGTGCTACCCACCCATCCTAACATGCACTGAACAGTCAAATCCTCTTCAGAGTCACTGCTCTTCCCAGAAAGTACAGATGGGCAGCTACACTTTGCAGGGTGGCTTATCATTGGTGACACTATTTGTTGAGAAAACTTGCTTATGTTCTTTATTAACTACTGCTCTCCCAGTCTGCATGTCACCACGGAACTCTGCAACTCTATTTCATGTTTTCTTCCAGATTGTAACCAAAAATACCCTTAATCTGTGTACATTTTATAAATGTATGAGTTTGGCTCAATGCTCTCAAAGAACCTAGCTTGAGGTGTTGCAATGAAACACAAAACTGTATTTTTGGTTTTTTTAAATAGTTGTCTTCCCCCACGGGAAGAAAGAAACAAAAAGAAATGAAAACCACTTGAATTCCACATTAACCTAGGCATGAAAGTGAGGTCACCTTATGAAGCTGCTTCTTTCTGTTAATCAAATAGTAGAAGACTACTCTTTCAATCCAGCCATGTGAATTACAACATGTGAGTACCTGCTACTTTCCCCTTCTCTAATGTACCACAGTGTACACTACCACAGTGGTTTGAACTTGAGCTTTCAGGAGCTTTGCTGAATTATAACACGTAAATCCTGTCTAGGACTAAGATCTTTATGTAAAATTTTCAGAAAATTGTGGATTCCTACAATGTCTTGTGTGACATATCTGATAAAAGCCATACCCACTCCTTTGTCTACAGAGCCTGTAATCCTATCTGCCTTTTGTCCCGGTAACATATCTAATCCACATGCCACATAATTCTTTGAAATCTGAGGAAAAAAAAAAAGCATGGATTTCCAATAGTTCTTCTGATTTATCTGTTGAAGAAACTATTTTCTCAACAGAAAAAGAATGAAAATGCCACTTGAAAACATTAGTTTGGATTTACAGCAAAGAAATGTTGGAATTGCAACAGTGCATGCTGACATGAGCAGTATATCTATTTTTAAGGGTCCCAATCGTTTAAGTTTGCAGTGAGGTGTTTTTTAATAGTGACATAATAACAAAGTTGCAAGTGCATATTTATAAAAATAATTTAAGAAAAGGCAAAAGTAAAATTAGTAATAGTGATCTGAATGCTTGAAGAACTTAAGCGTTGAGATCTATTCACATTTCGTGAAAGTTCAAGGCAACAACTTTCTTGTAACTGTTTTTTATGATCTCTAGTTTATGGTTATCTACATTAATCAGTGGTGCCAGAAATAAAATCTGTGTTCAACTTTCTCAATTGCCTCTTTTGAGCTCTTGTAGGTGATACAAGCTGTGACCTTCTCCCTCAAGAGAAGAGATGGCACAGCCAGAGAGTGCTCCAATAGAAATAAAAGTAAAACCACACTCACAGAAAGCAAGAAACAGAACTAAAAGCTTACTGAGCTAAATGAGCTCCTTGAAGGGACACAATGAAAGAACAACCCTCCCCACCAAAATCAAACCACGGAAAATAATAGACTGAAAAAAAAGAAAAATTACCAAATCCTCAGGTAGTGTAAAACTCTGCAACTCTACTGCCTTCAGCAGAGTCTGATGATTTTCACTAGTTGAGGAGAGGCCTAGACATTTTAATTTTACTCTGTTGGGCACTAATTATTGCCAAAGACTAACGTCTCTGTTGCCATTGATCTTCATATCTGTTTTTTCTTTTTTCTCGATATTTTTGAACATCTCGCTCTCATCCAGGCAGTATTTGCAGTCAATTTTTAAAGGCATGTTTCAAGAATCCGCAAGTAGCAATTAAATTTGATATGCTAACTGCTGTAGTGATTTTTAAGTACTGCTTTAGAAAGAAGCTAAATTAGGTGCATATAGATTCTAAATAGTAAATGACAACGCTTTCCTTTAATTTCTCAATGTCTCTTCAACTAGGGCCCTTAGAAATGACATATTTCGTCCGAGAAAAGGACATTATGTCTATTCTACCGTAGTTTGATGCGTAACAGCACATTTCGAGGCATGCTCAGCTATACAGCCAACAACCACCTTACGGAGATACACCTTATTAGCTTTGACAGAAGGCTAATAAATCTCCAGCCTGGAGGGCGCTCCCTGGGGAGGCCTGGCTCCTTACCTTTGACATGGGGGATGAAGTGGTGTCGGAAGGGGGAGTTGGGGCGGGAGTCATGGTGAGAGGAGCTGAGACTGCTAGTGCGCAGGTATGACAACCGCTGCACACCAGTAGAGAGCAGCTCTGCGGCAGCAGGGAACCGGGGGGGCAGGACAAAATGAAAACAAAGAAAAACAATAAGAGAAAGGCAGGGAAGGAGGCTTCAAAGGAAGGAGATAAAAAAAAGGCATTGAGCAATTAGGATTCTGAAAAGAAGGAAGGAGAAAAAAAAAAGGTTAAAGACGTACCGAAGGGCTCATAGATACTAGACAAAATTACAGGAAGTATTAGAAAAGAGGCTTAGATTTGAACTGCATCACTAATTTAGCATAATGTTTATTGGCTTAATGAGCTTCTGATCTATGACTTGTTACCAAAAAGCAGCCTGCTACCAGCATGCAAACATCACGCACACTGACGTTCAATTAGTTAAGAAAGCAGCTGTTTTGAAAAGTGCCTGACCAAAAAATGTCAGTCAAGAGGCATGCAAGCTGTTTTTTATTGTTTTAAGACATTCCAAAAATGCTGCCAACACTAGCTATGGCACTGCAGGAAGAAAAGGCTGCAAACTTTTGCAAAACATGTGGCACTCAAATTTTTGAAGAACATATGCTGACAACGTCAACACAGTGGTTCACTTCTCTCTCAAGGGTCAGCTGAGAGCCAAAGAGAAGTTATCTGGGGCCACTGGGTTTATTCAGAGAGAAATTGTTCTTGCAAGTAACATGATAAGAAGGAGGAAAATGGTAAACATACACGTGCTATTATTTAACAGGAATAATTACTGTGGGAAACTTATGAAGTAGCATTAACAATTACCCCAAAGCAGGGTAGCAAAGATCAAAATTATGAGCTCCACAGAGTATCTTCTGTGTCATATGAGAAACAGGTGAGCCAAAGATGAGATCATCCGAACAGAGATAAGTTCGAACAAATATCTTCTCCGAGAATCCCCCAGGCTTCAAACTTTTGAAGATTTTACATTTGGATCCAAACTCTTGCTGGAGCCCATCCACCCATCACAAGAGTTACATAAACAGAGATTGCTTCTGGGGAAGGTCCTTGACTGAACACAGACAGTAAAACTCAAACACAGTGAAGTCTGGAATAGGGCCTGGATTTGTTCATATCCCTGATACAACTGAGACAAATGGAAAAATCCCCTCAAAATTGCCAGAATCAAGAGACAGAAGTTTGCAGCTTTTTCACGCTTCCAAGTCTCTTTCGGTTTCAGTTGTAACATCATCTTAAAACACAGGCATGTCAGAACTACGGATCGGATACAATTTGCTTCTGTCCCACCTCCCTTGGGCCCTTTAAATAAGGCATTCACTGACAGACACAATTAGCTGCTTTCAGCCCACCCCCACTAGGAAATGGCTACAGCATTCAAGTTCCACAGTGCCGGCTCTATTATAAATCTTTAATTTTGAAAATGCAGCTCCTATTGTATATGGGCTTTTGGCACGCCAACTGCTCAGCTGTAATCACCAAGGAAGATGAAGCTGCATGATTGTATCACTTAATTTAAAAACAGATCACAAAGATTTAATTCATTACCGCAAACAATGAAATCAGTCTTGAAAAGTCTTCAATGAATAGCATTTAGAGATACATTTTTATGCAATTTGGGTGTGGATGAACAGTTCATTTTCATATCTTGCTTTTATATATATAACCGGTAATTTTGAATGCACTGGGAACCTGAATGACCTGTACATTTTCTATACTGTATATAGAACTTGTACATCACTGCTAAATCAATAAATCAAAATTGTGTTTTTCAAATGTTCCCAGGCAATTGCCTATGCCTTTAATTCAGAAATCTACCTCATGAACCATGAGTTTATGCTTAAAACTATGACTAGCGATTTGGAACATTCGGAGATTTTGCTGCTGAATCTGGGATTCTATGGCTGCACCAAGGTTTAAATCCATTATTTTTTAGGTGGGAAGAATCCTATATTACTGATTTCTGGGTAGTCAAGCCATAACTTTTGTTTCCTATATGTGATACTTTTCCCAAATTCCAGAATGAAGTCTGCGTGACCCACTGCTGCAAGTTTTTGGTCACTTCCAGAAACACATAAGGATTTAAAAAATAATTTATCAGAAACAAAACCAGAAGATCCATAGTTACAACACAAGAAACATTCATCAGCAAAAGACTGCATCAATCGAGAACAAAAAAAACAGGTACGAAAGGAGATATTAAAATAAGCAAAAGTTTTTCAAACCTAAATTTTCACTGCTAAGAGAAACAAATGTTTCACTGTGCCAATAAGTGACAGCATGAAGAAACAACAGCTTTACGTATACTTGTAATGCAGTTGCCCTTACCAGGTCTGTGGAAATGCTGAGGGGAACGTGACATGGTGGGTGTGTAGCTATGACGACTGTACACTGGAGAATTAATGGAGCCCTGACTAGTAGACCTGTGAATCATGCGATCTCGAACGTCTTGATAACCCTGCAGAACAGAAGCATTCACTAATTAATGCTAGCGCACGTGACACAATTTTCAGCAGCACTTAACTGTAATGGATCTGAAGGCATCAGCAGAAGGCACTGAAATAACAATATCCCTTAAAGTTCTCAACCTACTTCATTATTGTTGTTCTCTAATGATCTGTTCCAAAGACTCAAATCCATTTTTGTAACCTGGGTCAGAGTTCAGTGTCGGAAAGTTCAAACTCCACCTGTAATTTCTATTAAATTCTAGATAATCCCAGATTTGCCGACATTGCTGTGACTCTATGAGGGAAGCTGCGTTCAGCACAGGTCTGTCCTGCAGCACGCTGCACAAGATACATGAGCTAGCCTTCAGCTAGGTAACGTGGAGACCAGCAAGAATTCAAAAGCTGCAGAACTCTATGGCTTAATTTACCATGTGTCTGGACTAGCTACATCAAAAGCTATTTAGTATCAAAAATAGACTTCCCTTGTATTTGAAATGTAATGCCTTGTTGTATAGTACAAATCAATTTACTTGATTCCTGCAGGGAAAAAGGCTATAAAAAATCCAACATTTAAAAGGCTGAACAAACAAACCTACCCTCCACCCCTCAAAGCCCCATGAAGCAAATTGAACCAGGTCAAAAAGAACATGAATATTTACAAGGAATTCTATAGTAATTTTTTTAACACATAGTAATCTCTACGACTTTTACCTTGCAAAGAAGCAACGCTCCCCACCCCTGAAATGATAATGATACTGCAGGGCACCTATCGTATCCTGACAAATGACTACTCAAATGTTTCATGTCACTGTGATGTTCAAATTAACACAACCAAACCATAGCTATGCTTTCGTCAAGACAAAACTGCAAATGTTTTAATAGCAATCGTGGCTTATTATTCAGATACTTAAACAGCCTTTTAGCTCGTGTAAATCACCCAGCCCCTGAGATCTGGGTCGGTTTGTGCCACATGAAGGATGGATGTTCAACAACTGACTTCTCCCAGGCAAATTGACAACATATGGGTAAGAGTGGTAGCTTCATTTTTTGTACAATCTGCCAATAAGTTTCAATATTCAGAAAACATGCCTGTGTGGCAAACAGAGATGGATCAGACTGATAGCAAAACCAACGCCTGCATTTCCTGAAGTGATTAATTCTTATCACAGTAAGCTACTGCCCCCAAAGGTTTCACCAAACTTACTTCTGCAGAAGGGGTAGGTGATAATGTCCTTGGAGACTGCAAAGACATAAAAATAAGGTTACTGAAGCATTGCATGTGCTGGGCCAGAAAACAGTAGTCTAAACATTGCTGGCGGTACACTGAGAGATGGCAACTTAAAACGGCAGTGTAGAAACTACTGAGGCCATTGCAGCACTGGAACTTGCTTTTTCCATGTTGCTCAGGAACTGGTCCATAAATCATTGAAGCAATCAAAGTCTCTAGGAGAATCTTTATAAGCGTGATTAATTCAGTCAAATATCATGCAACATCATCTCTCAACCATCTAATCATTGTGGTAATTAAAATATAGCTGTAAAGATCAAAATCAGAAAGGGTTATTAATTTAATAACCATGCCTGTTACAAAGAAATCTTTAAAGTGGAAATCAAAAGTAAATAATCTTAACTCACAGCTTTGCATGGAAAATCAGAAATATAGAGTAACTTCCAGGATGAAGCATGTTTTTCTTCCAACATACATGCTCTGGGCAAAAAAGTGCTTCTCCCCAAGGCTTTACATTTCATACCCATGCAAAGAAGTACGTAGCTGTCATCAACATTTCTTTGATAAGATCTCCTTTAAATCTTTGTGTTCTGCCATGGTTACATAAGGAGAACAGACAGGAATTACAAGCATGGCTATTGAAAGAACCACACAAAGGCCAGTGGGCAGAAACATGCATGATATTACGAAAAGTTTCTATTGCAAAGATAGGGAAACTGAGGCAGGAAATACCTTTAGAAACAAAACACAGGATTATGCATATGTTGATGGTACAAACAAGAATAAAGTCTACATATAATTACCAGTTATGTGCCCTTTAATCACAAGACAATTTGAAGCTGGAAGATGAGGACTTAATTATTTTCCTTATGCACTAAATGTCAATTTTATTTAATTGCCATAATAAACTGGGCAAAGAGATTATGCTTTTAAATAAAAGACCACAATTATTCTAAAATGATACAGCTATTAAGACAACGTCTCAGAAGCAAAACTGCTGATTGTGGTCTAACTATTACAATAAGGTACTACAGCAGTAGTATAAATCTGCAGAAAAAATGCAGAATTTCTGGTAATAAATAGCCAACTATGCATTTTGCATTGAAAGACTGTTAACTCTCACAGAGCTGGTGACACTACGAATGCAAAGTAACCAAACAAAGGAGTGACATTTTTTATTTGGGTACAAATATCTCCTTGTCAGCAAATTTCCATAAAGCTTTTTGAAGACTGCTCTTGCTACTTTCCTTCAACATCTTTCACATTCTTCTTTTCCTAATCCTTATAATTGCACAAGTTGTATACAGTTAACCACCATTTCATTATAAATCTAGCAGCAGAAGTTATAAAAGCTTTGCTTCACGTGAAACATATCGTACACAGTGTTTTGTAGCATCATTCTCCACAGAAACTGAATGCTAATCTAAAACTTTCAATATGAATGGAAAAAGCACATGTTGTGATGTGCGTTCCCACATTTTTCTACTAGTAATTTATGTGTTACTGTAAATAAACAAATTTCCACAATCTGCTGTGGTTGCCCAGATGCTAAGGTAATGACTCCTCTAAGAGGCAGTCACAGGAATTTAAGACTGGGAAGGCATCCCAGACAGTAACATGCTGAATCCATGACCAACCTTTCATGTATTTTCACTCCATCTCTACCTGACATCATCTTGTTGCTTTTTGGGAAACAGAACTGCACTCTGCACCCAACTTACTGTTTTATCATGCACAGGTGAACCGCCATAACTCAAACACTGAGTCTGCCACAGAATGTTTGGTTCTTCAGGGTTTATGAGGTCTTTTTGAATCACAGAAGTCTACACTAGTCAGTTTGAAATACACTGTGCAGCTGACTGAGAAGAAACAGCTTAGTTCCAGAAGAGTAAACCAGTGGAAATAGAGAGTGATGACTCCAGGTTGGGGAGAAAAAAAGAAAAAAAGAAAAAAAGATAAAAAGTCTGGTAGTCTGTTCTGACCAAACTTACAGTAAAACTTCTATTCACTGCAACAATGTTCTGTCACTTTGAGATCAAAGGGCTGCTCTAATACGCGAAGTCATACAGGTCATTTTGTACTCTGGGAAATTTCTGCAAAGTTTTGCAGGTGTCATTTCATAACACAATTTCCAGCATTTTGCACCAACCTCATTTTAACCGTCTTTTTATTGAACCGCCAGGTAGGATGCCTGCTCCATTTTGAAGCATCTATCTCATTAAAAAAAAATCCTTTTCTCATTTTCCAACAACTTGCTTACCAAAAGCTGTTACAGACATTCAGTGCATTGAACACAGGGAATCCTAGAAGCTAAGGACATGCAGGTAAAATGCTGCTTCTCTCAATATTTATGCAACAAAAGTCATGACAGAGAAAAGACAATTTCAGTGCTAACCAGGTTGCTATCAGAAGGGCAGAAACTACAGGACATGAAGAATCTGAGTAAATTACAGTTTCTGGGAACGTTATCACTGCATTAAGGGTCAGCCTCAGTAGCAGAAAATTTATTTACAGATCTCATTTCATATCTCTTCATTTACATTAGAAGCTGAACCACCTCTTCCCGAGCTCCTTTCCCCCACTAACCACTGGCCAGTCTGTCACTGGAATGCCTGGTCCCAGTAGATGGTCCCGCTAGATGGTGCTACATGAAAACATTTTTCATTACAGACTTCCAGAAAAGAACAAGACTGGGTTTTATCTGAACAAGAGAGACTACGAGAAACTTTTCAAGGCATTTCCCTTCCATTGCAATAAAGGAGAGGGTCTCATGCTGAGTTTTCTCACTTTCTATATGGCTAAAGTATATGATTTTCTTCTAGCCCATACCTTGTAATTAAGGTTTGTCTCCACTATTGGATTAACTTCGGTGGCTCTTGCACATCTCCCTTCCACATCCAGAAATCTTTCTTCGCAGAGTCTAGCAACTTATTTTTCTTTTTTAAATCATGGTGGAGGGCATTTCTAGTGTACAAGCTTAAACTAAGGGCCCCCTTTTAATTAACACCAAAACATACCCACACTTTGCAAAGAGAATGGAGGTTAAATCACTCCAAGTCTGCACCTGCCTGCCATGACTAAACACGTCACCTCCTTTGCTTTTTAAAGATGATGGTGACTGATGCACAATGTGCCGAGGTTGTTGTCACTCGATTACCATGTCACAAACACAAAGAGATCATGCCACCCCAACAGGCTTGTGTTTTCATTAGGGCAAGGGAAGAAACAGATACAAAGAGAAACAGGTACAAAGAGGTGAGGTAACTTGCCCAAGGTGACAGAAGTCAGCAGTAGCATCGGTTGCAAAACCTCGATCTTCTGAAAAGAAGGTGAGAGCCTTTCTGCTTCCAGAATAAATTTCCATAGTCACCAGAAATTACTGGATTTAACACTGGTGAAAACACGGGATAAGAAAACCCCAAAGGCTTCTGCTTATTCCCAGAACAAGCGTAACAGCAGACACCTTCCGCCATTCTGCTTCATCAGCTTCCAGGACACTGCTTTGTCAGTGAGAAGCGTCCCCTTAATGATTACAAAATAGTTCACCCTCTCTGGGTGAGATTAGTTCCTCCTTTGTGACTAACAAGAGACTTTTGTTTGTAGAGGCTTTTGTGGAGTGGGTCAGGCCTGTTGGAACCAAAGCATCTCAAAGGGGTTCTGAACCAGATGTCAGCTGGATTCACTATCAACAAAAATTGGAGGGAGAATGTTCTGTAATATTCTGACCTGTTAGTCTCTTATTCCCGAGCTGAACAGTTTCCTGAATTTCCAACTCATGCCATAATTTTAAAAACTAACCCTATAAAACATTAAAGGAAAAAGGAGAAAAAAATGAAGCAGAACACTTTGCTGAGAAGCAGATTATCAGTCGCTGATCTGGGCATCTTCAGACCACTGGTGTCTGAATGATCCATTGTACTTCTTCTTTCCTCAGCTCATCTTCATACTCAATTTAGTTACAGTCAGTAAAGCCACTGAGATGGAAGCAAGTAAATCCACTTCCATGTCCATTTAGATTTCCATTCAGGAAGTCTGATTTACAGTCAGATGGTATTACATGACAAAACCTGCTTCACCACCTGTGAATAACAATTGCAGCTATGGAAGTTCACCTGCGAAAACTGGGGACCCTACAATCTGGGAGATATCTCTAAATACAAATTTAAGAGAAAAAACTGCATAGGTTTTTAGGTTTAGGTTTGGGGGGTTTTCCTGTCATTTCAGGATACAAGAATCCTTATTACATGCCAGCCATTTAAAATGTGAGGCAGCTATTTCCATAACACAACTAACCTGCCTTCCCAGGTGGAAGAGCACTTCATCCTGACCTAATTCAGATTTTATCCAATGTGTCTGGCAAAGTGATCCAGAAATACGTTGTGAGAGAAAGCAGCCTGCTGCTCTTAATCATTTTACTGCTATAGAACATCCCGGTATTCCTCATGTGTTGTGAATATTGGTGCTCTGCAGGAGAACACCAGGTTGGCTTTCGCCTGATGTTCTGGACTTTGCTGTACCCAAAGACTTGGATATCCATGTGAGTTAACGACAATGCACGTACAGACAGCCTGCAAGGCTCCCGCCAACACTCCTCTGCCAGTGGCTGGTGTTAATGTGTTAATTGTATGTTTAATTGTGCTGTTTCACATGTGAGGCACCACGGCTGTTCCCATTAAACCCAGATCAAACAGACAAAAAAAAGCACGGTGACCAGCAGCAGCAACAATATCTAGGAGTGTCAGTTAGAAACTGTTTGAAAATAGGATAGAAGCGAAGCAGGCTTTGAATAAAGCGCATAGCAGAATGAGTTGCTTGTCGGTTCATTACCTCTCCAAGACTCTGTCTGTCCTGTCTGTCCTCGTAGGCGGAAGTGTAGAATGGCTCATAAGTAATTAGGTCTGGACGTTCAATGTCATAAATGGCCTTGACTTTGGGAATGGCTGCTAAATCCTTGTAATCAAGGATTTCATTGTCTACTTTTGCCTGAAGGTCAAAGACAGAAGATAAATTAACATACACAAATGCACTGGTAATTTCTGTTTTACACAATTTATGAGTTTTGTGTGTTTGTTGTCACACTGTTGCTATGGAAAACGCCTTTTTGGCACTCTACATGCGACATGATTGCTTCTTGTTCTTCTCCAGCAAGCCTTCTCTGCAAAAGCACAATGTTTTCTCAGTTTCGGAAAGAAAGAACATGGCATATACAGATCGAACAGAAAAGTTTCTTATCCCCAGTAGTGAGCTGGAAAATTCAGCTCTGCAAATAATTCCTTTTGTGGCCTCAGGCAAGTATTTTCACCTTTCTGCTCTTGTTCTCCCATATGTAAAACATGTAATAACAGCTCAGATTACAGAGATTGTAAGAGGATTCCATGCAGAAGACCACAGACAGAAATTGAATTTATAACTGTGCACACAAGAGGAAATACAACTTATTACAAGGAAATAAAAAGCAAGCAGGACTTGTCAGGACTGAGTATCCAAACTACCGACTGAAATTATTACATTACACTCATATCCAAGCTTCTAAGGCATGTGTTGCTTATTAACTGTATACTACATAGCACTAACATTGACTACATTTTCCACTAAAACTGCAAGGAGCTCTTGACCAGTTAAAAAAATGGAAGTAGGAAATCAGTTCCAAAGACAGCTGCACCCATTAGAAGGAGCTAGAAAAAGGCCTTACATGTAGTTCAGACAGGTAATATCTTTCCTTACTTAAAAATATACTTAAAAAATCATCATACATTCTTACCTACTTTACAGAAGTACATTTCATGATTAAAACTGAGTATTCAAAAAGGTCTTCTATTCTTCTAATAGATATTTTATTTATTCATAGTAGGCTGTACAAGGAAACAAGGCTGATCTGTTTCTACTCACATTCAGTTCCTAAGTACCAGCCCCTAGCATCTTCAGATTAAAGTGAGTTTGCCTTCTCAAGCTCTCCTAACAACCACTGGTCTTGGCGCCTTTTAAGCAAAGCCATAAATTAGAAACAATATAAAACATTTTTTGGTAGAGAGGTAAGGTTGGAAATAGGAAATCCACTTTCTAAAACCAGCCTCAAATCTGTTTAGTTTTTACTTATTAGATATAAAAAAACACCTTAAGCCAATCTAACCCTTAAAATATGTAGGTATATTACTGCATATTATTTCTGTAACATTTTTACCACGCTCTATTAACGAGCTGCAAATATGTCTGGATATTCTTAATCCAATATAAATTGCCATAGGTATTTTTGTAGACTCTGGTCTAGGCCA
>NW_009709000.1:34104-72847 GCF_000703405.1 Apaloderma vittatum
ACAGACTGTGCTGTTGAGCAGCAGCTAAATTTCATAAGCTACAGCTTATGAAGTTGATATCGCCAGCAGAATGGTAGTTCTCCAGGACATGCTCTTTGCTTCGGTATCTGCAGTATGAACATTTTAAATCTATCAGCTAATTTTTGTTCTTGTTGTTGAAATATACATAAGAGCTAGTATTCAACTCAAAACTCAGGACTTGATATTCATAATTTTGGTAATTATTCTGCAGTATTATACATCTAACCGATAAATTTCTGTGTCTTACACTGCATTTTCAGCTATATAATGTTAAAATTATCTATAAAATCAATGATTCAGCATTATGCATAGGTAACAGAAAAGAAAGTTTGCCCTGTGGTCTGTCTCTTCTTCCCAGCATACCTTCATCTTTGCTTCCTGCACAAGGGATTCTCTGTTTTTATATGAGGACACAGGTTATATGGACTTTCAAGGAACAGGACTCTTAAATGGACATGAGTTTTTGGAATTGTAGGCTCTATGCATAGAAATACAGCAAGTTTGAGAAGGCTGAGTTGTTCTGTTATTCACTCAAGTACATTCAAGTTGATAGTCTTCCTCCTTACGACCAGATTAGTACAGCCACAAAAGATGACGTTTTTTGACCCTGTGGACTTCTCTGCCAAGAAAAATAGGTACTGACATTTATGACACTGAAAAGTGTTATGAAAAGAGGAGAAAAACATTACTCCTTTGCAAATGTCAGGCCAACCTTCTGCTAATACAGTTACATACTTTTAATTTCTAAGATCTTATGGGCTCAAACAGAAATGAGGCCAAGAAGTGAAAGAGAACCTCTAAAGAAATGAAAGAGAAGGCTTGATTACTGAAGGAATCATATTAAACACTACATCACAGGTAACCCCAAATAAAATGGTATATCAATGCTTCTGCATTTTCAATTCTTTTAGTTTATGAAAAGAAGGACTTCAAGAGATTTAATGTCTCTATCTGAGGGAAATGTGTCCTGGAAAAGGTCTATCCTGCTCTTGAAAAACTGTAATTATAAGGACTACATGGCAAGAGTTTTAACCATTTAACTGCTAGAATAAAGACATTAGCATCAGCATAAACCGATTTATTTCAGCATGGAGTATTCCATGTGCAAGCAAGGGATCGGCAGCTTATTCATCAGAAGGAATACTTACATAGATAGTGTGGCCTGGAGAGCCAGGTATACTGGAACCCGGTCTGGAATAAATGCTTTCTGATGATGTTCTTGTAGGCTGAAAAACAAGAAGTAACTTTTCAGAACATCCTGAAGCCATTAACATCGGTAATTTTGATTTTACGTGAAGAAATCTGCATACATCTTGAAATTAACTGAATTTAGGAAAAAATGTCAACATAAATGCAAGCATTTTGGCAAAGTCACAATCTTGTGAGACAAGTGGGCTGGGTTTTTTTGGTGGGGGAAGGAGTACTGTGAGATGGGAAAGAGGTTTTCTAAAACCATACAGTGTAAAAGACTGACAACAATGAATGAAATCAAACAAAACCTGCCAGAGACATTGCAAGTAGCCATACAAAGTACAATCCACCACAGTCCTGCTGGTTGTTTTATCAAAACGTTAGTTCACAAATAGCTCCAGGTATCAGCAGTTCAGCACACAAAATCGTTGAGAGGAGCACAGACACACATTATCACTCTCCAGATGTTCCATCACTGGATTTCCATTATCAATCAGAACTGAATTGAGTCCTTCTAAGAAGAAGGACCTGAAATCCTTGGCTTGGAGCCATCCCACACATCTGCAGCACTATCTAGATGCAACATGAAAATTAAACTGCTGATTGAAATGTGATGATTCCCCTTACTGCAAAAGTCTTGATGTTTAATGACAATGCCCTGCAAACTGGTGCCTGGGAACTTGACAAATTTGAGAAACATCTATTTGATCAGAAGTCCCCCAGGATATTGTGACAATTACTCCTAAACTTGACATGCAGCACACACACAAAGCTAGTCAACAATATCCCACTCACAACTGAGAAACCATGAACAATTTTTGCTCCCTAACTGACTGCAAAGACCCAAATCTCGTCACAAAGCAATGTGTCAGCACGTGACTCTGGTGACACTAGTGCAGTGGGAGACTTCCAAGTCACTGAAAATTAAATCTTATCTCGCCAGCTTGTGGCATTGAACTTAACGACCTTCAGGCACACACTAAAGAGAAACAAGGCTTGATAGCATGGCTCGCTGACTTTTCTTAGGAAATATCTGGAGTGAATACAACGAGGCTACTGGACCTTTCTTATCTCTCAGTATACCTTTCCTAAAAGGATTCTTCAACAGATCTCAGAGTCTTTCTACCTTTTATTTCATAGCCAGAAAAGCTACTGGAACCATCCTTATAAAAAATGCTGAAGCCTAGTTGTGGATCATACAGTAGGCTTTCTCTGATTTTATTTGTGGAAATGAAATCACATTCAGGAAGAATCAAAGGAATAAAAGGCTTTGAACACATTCCACCAAAATTCTTGAAGACTCAGATCAAACAGAGAGCAGATGTGGCCGTGGACTGACACAGTCACAAGTCCTCTCCAGAGCATGTCTGAGAACACTTTCTTGGTTGGACCTATACATGTTTCTGCCCTTTTCTCTTTGTAGCTACAAATCCCAATATTCCAAAGAGGAACACAAATTTCTCAGCTGCCCTTAGGCTCCTCCCATGATGCAATCAAAGCAAAAAAATCCAACAACAACCACTTGGTTCATGGAAATGTTACAGGAATTAAGCTGGAAAATCTGGCTGTTGTTGAGAAACACTTTATTCCCCCTTCCATTCTGCCAGTTCACATCACAGCCTGTTTGAGTGGAGATATGTGTAATATGTTGCTGCAGTTTCCATGGAAAAAAATTGTTTTCATTACAACACAGGGAACAGTATTAAGTAGTTGAGGTACCATTAGGGGTGTCTCTGTTACCTTCGGCTTTTGGCAGACATACTTTAAGAGTTTTGTCTGCTCGATTCTCTCTGTTGTAGAAAAACAAGCGTTAGAGGCAGTTATGGCTTCTTCCCACCTGGCAGACTCTCTGGGTTGTCTTCACTCTGGATCTTTTATAATCACTTCAGAAAACAGAAAACAAGAAATTCTCAGCCCTTGGTCCATCTCTTTAGCCTCATCTGCTAAAAACCTTTGCAGTAAAGGAGAATTCACTTGTATTTATCACTCCGGTGAATTTATCAAATAAGGAGATAGTTTCAGCCAGATCCTGCTAATAAGTTTCTTAGGTGCTCTTAACCCTGGAGTACAGGAGCACTGTCAGATGGAATGGCAAGCTGTAGCACCTGTTCTTCATTTCCTCACCATGTCTTTGCTCCAAGTTCCTTTTTACCATCCCATTAACAGGGCCATGAGCCAGATATGACAGATACAAACTTTATAAGTAGTTTTCTACTTTCTGTAATTCTTTCTGCGTATATCAATTTTACTTGCCATCTATTGCAAAGCTCCACATTCCCTGGGCAGGATGCCATCCGGCCAGCCACCACCTGAGGACACACTGTTCTTCTCCTGAGGAGCATAGCACAAGCAGACCTCGAACTCCGTGGGTCCTCTGTTCACTCCCAGTCCTCTATCTTGCTGAAGTTTACGACACAGCCCTGAAGACAGTGCAGACTTCTAAATCTACTCTCTCACCCTTCCTGCCACACTTTGCCCTATTTCTTGTTTTGAATTACACAGGCAGTTCCCATTGCAGATGGTTATTTCCTACTCTGCTGCTCCCATATGGTCTGGAATCCTTCACAGCTTTGCACTTTTCCCTAAAGACAATTGCATTGCACTTAAAAACAGTTGTGCTTCTTGCCTTAAAACAAATATACACTTAAGATTCCTTGATATAAGCTGTTCCTTTTAGTTACTGTGGTTGGCTCCTCTCCTAACATACTTGTAATAGTTCCTGACTGAAAATCTGCGATGGGGTACGGCTTTTATTAGATTGTACGTCACTCCTTCATTAGAAGCTGAGAATCCCTGACCCTGTGTATCACTACTGTGACTTTGTACCCTAAACAGATGACAAGAGACACACTGGAGTGCAAGTGTTCCATATATGTAACTGCAAAGTGGTGTAAATTCCACCCTAGAGGAGAGCTGATCAGAGTACAGGTGAAATAGGAATAGCTGCTATCCCTGATTTAACATTTAACCTTTAACGTCCAGTGGAGACATCATGTGAGCATCTCTTGCATGCATTATTTGAAGAAGATGGGTAAAGAAATTAGAGGAAACATCCGTTAATTTGAATGCATTAATTTAGAGGTAGTTCCTTCTATCACAATAGTCCCGTGATACTTGTTCTACATTCCCAGCAACAAAACAAGCTTCCTTATTTCTTCAAACAAAATCACAGAATCACAGATCACTCTCTATATGACTGGTCTTGTTCTTGAAGGATTCCAATAGAGCTTTTCATAATGCAATCATTGTGCAGAGAAATTTAAAGCAAATTTCTATAAACATCAATAATCTTTGTTCTTCTCTTGTGGTGCATGGCCATTTCCCATTTTTCTGACAGTAGAGGAGTCATCTTCTTTTTCTTTCCTCTTCCACCCATATGAATATAACAGTAATAAATATATCAATTTATTTGTACCACATACAGTAAGTCTATAATTATATGAAAAAAATCAGGAGAAATTCAGTCAATAGAAATACATGCATGTCATTAAAGGAGCCAAAGGAAAGAACTAGATCACAAGGCATCTAAGGTATTTGCAAGACTTGTCAATATTTCCCACTTTACCACAGACTTCTCATTTTTACGGTTCCATGCATTTGTCTTCTATTTAAAAGCTCTTTACCGACTTTATTTGCAGATTGGCAGAGGTAACTCCATCTGTCATGCTAATCCTATCAGCTTCACTGTGAACTTCAGCGCTCAATTACTGTATGACCCATGCATATGCCCCAAATTGTTTAACTTTTTATTTTAATGTGAGATTGCAAAGCTTAAAATGTTCATCTGCATTTACCTCAGTTTGTCACATCATCATGCATGGCACATCATCTAAATAAATACCTTCTTTAAAAAAAAAAAAAAGAAAAATCCACGCTAGAGCCGTTCACATCATCCAGATGATGCTACAGCGTGGTGGCTCTGGCCTTCTTGAGTACAGATGTTCAGAATCATGCTCTATAAAAACTTACAAGTGCAGGCAACCAGATCAGAACTGATCCCAAGAACATCTGGCCAAATGGATGCACTATTGTTTAACAAAGGCATCCTCAGCATTGTTTACAGTACCTGCCTTAGTTTTTTGATAGAGTTCATTATACAAGGCGGTGATAATAGCTGCAGAAGAATGAATATGTTTTCACTTAATAACATTTAATATTACAGCTTAAACAAATTCTCTAAACTTCAGAAGCTACTTTAAGGGAAGTACGTATATAAATAAGCTAACTGAAGATCAAGATGTAATTTATTCTACAAGGCAGACGCAATTTTGCAATAGCAAGGAATTTGGCTTTCTTAGTACTTGAACTACCTCCTTCATCAACTGCAAGATTTTACAGTTATTTAGGACTTGGAACCAGGCTTCATTAAACACAGGCTTCATATGGATTGCAGTAATTTTCAGTGGCCGTGTACAGGACCAATAAACCCCCTCAGTGTCACAGAATCCACTGTGCCTGTCTGCTAGTTTAACTGTACCCTTCTTATAAGAGTGTTTCTTTTAAATGCATACATTCATTACTCCTCTGCCTAAAAAGTCTACACTATGTATGCACCAAGATAGAACCAGTGAATAGGTTTAGTTCGAACTCACACAGACACATACATTAACAGGTTACAGCTGTTTTTTTCTTTCCTTTCTACACACAAGGGCCAGAGAAGGGAATGAATTTTCAGCGCATAATCCCTGAATGCACGTTGCTACCAAACAATGTTTTACGAGACTACTCATGCAAATGTAGCCTTCACCAAGAGTAAGGGGAAAGGAGAAGAAAATAAGATGAGAAGTCCAGAACATACTGAATTCAACAGCAAACTTCTCAGAGAATTCACAGGATTTCACTCTAGAATTTTGAACCTAAAAATTTCATGTAGATTCAACCTTTTATAGCAAAGAGCAATTACAGTATCTTTGTGTCCACTCTGGAGGAGAACCCATGAAGCCAAAATCTGCTTTGCATTACAGTTTGTATAATCAGCACGTACATCTAAACAGAATTTAATACTGACCAAATTTACACAAGAGGAGATTCACCTGACCTGAAGGTATTTGTACTCTACACAGTCTACAAAGTGAGGAAGAGAACATACCTTTATGTTGTTGTGGACTGCTCCTATTTTGCATTGCATATTTTCCTAACATATTGCACAGGATTTCAGCACTGGAAACTCAAGACTCATGCAGGCTAAGCTGAATGCAAAAAGCCACCACTCTGGCCTAAATGTGTGAAATGGCCTAAATGAGTGACACAATCCCACATTTTGCTGTTCTCAGGCTCCACCATTCTATTCCATAAAGCCTAGGACAGCAGAGACATCTTTATAGCTATATTTTCTTGATGCATATTTCTGTGGCTAACACAGAGCAGCATCCAAGAGTGATTCATGCACAGCAACATCCTAAGGTAACCGATGAAAGGATGAAGGGCACAGGGCTTCGCTAACTTCCACTGAAGCACTGAATCAGCCGCGTGACACCATCCTGCAGATCACGTCTAACACACACAACCTGCCCTGGCTGGTAACAAGACTATGTCTACCGTGCAGTTAGAGGCATGAAAGCAGCACGAGCAGACATAGTAGGACTCCGGGGGCATGGGCTCTCTCAGCCTGGCTGCCCACCGCCAGGCTGTGCTAGGTCCATACATTCTTACTCCGTTACCAGGTGAAAGTCACCCCAGATGTGCCTGCAGCGGCATGGCCACGTCCCTCCACAGCAGACACAACCCAATAGAGCACTGCCCTGAAGGAGAAGAAATGCAAGTGCGTGGTGTCTGTAGGTGCAAAGCAAACTCAAGGAAGTCTGAAAGTAGACAGGTAGTCCAGAATCAAGAGGACAGGGAGGACCTCCCAACTCAGACATGGATGTGCCGCAGACTAGAGAGATGCAAATGCTCTTGGGCAGCAAATAGAACATGGCAAAACCTGGAATTCTGTAAATAATTTCTCAGCTAAAGTCTTCATTTGTAGGTTGGTCAACACGTATAAAAATGGAAGTGATTTAACTGATATCACCTTTTTTCTAAAAAGCAGGAGCCATTGTCCATGAAACATTATTTCTTTTTAATCATTGCTTTCCCTCGTTTTCATTTGCTTAATATTTGCACTTTAACTTTTTGGTTTAGAAGAATAACTTTCTATAACATTGGAAGAACAATACTACAGGCCTCGAAAGCTCATCTGAATCTAAAAAATAAATAATTATTTTTAACCATTTCATTAAACAAAACAAAGAATGCGAGAATTAACAAACAACACTGCACCACATGATGCAAAATACAGTGTCAGTGCCCATGATGGCAAGTGATGGCAGGAAAGCTGTGTGGCAGACGTAGTAGCAAGCGCAGCGCATGACAAAAACGAAGAATCTTCTCAGTAAAGAAGACCATTATCAACACTATGAAAACACAACAGCAAACCTCTGCAGAGCGTGGCCTGCGCAGAACCAGACTCTTTGGATAAAAGAACTCAGATGAGGAATGCTGTCACGAAACACAAAAGGAAAAAATGAGTGAAAAAGAAAGCAGTTTCCCCAGCTCAGTGGTTAAGCCCTTTTTTCAATGAAGTTACTAATATCTACTTGCTAGATAATCAGTGTGTTATAATACCTACGTTACTTACTGATCCCTGCAGACTCCTAGACAGCCAGATAGTTGTAAAAAAAAGAACCCTAAGCAATGTATATTTTTGTAACGTAGATATGGTTGCTTTATTTTCTGCTTGTTTTGGCTTTGTAATCCTCCCCAAACATTCAGTGGGGGGAAGATCTAAAGCAACCACTGTTTTTATGAACTCCTTCTCAGATCCTGACCAGCTAGAATGTTGATTAGTTTATATCACAACTCAGTTACTGAGAGAAAACAGAACTTGCTGAAAACTTCTGAAGTGACTTCAGTGATAAAAGAGCTTTGGGGTTTGTTTTGCTCTAGGGGGAAAGGAAACCCAGCAGAGCAAGTAAGCCGCGTCACTGGCTTTTTGCAGAACCACCAGAGAATCTAGGCCTGAGCCTGAAAGCAGCTATATCACATATTTGTCAACTCATAAACCAGATTCTCAGATCTAAACATTTGTCATAAGAAACTGAAAATCAGTAGAAGTACAGTTCATAATTTAGGGGTGACATCTTCAAACAGCTCATAGTTACCCCAGTTTCATTTGTTTCTGTACCTACCTGTTTGCTCCTGCCTTCATTTGAGTCAGCAGAATAAAACATGTCAAAGTCATCAACGTGAACTCAAACGGATTTTAAAATAAGGCGCCTGACTTTGCACTGGAGTAGACAGAGGCTACCTGCGATGTACAGCTGAAGCTAAAATTTCTCCACGTCTCCAGCTAGCTCCAGTACAGTGCATTTTCCAATGCCTTTCAAAGAGACACTAAACCTCTGCGTAGAAGCTTGCAGCCAGGAACAAGGTCACCCTGGACAGCTGTGCCATAACATTCCTCAGATGTTCCCTTAACGCTCACTCTTGCGCTTCACTTCATTTTCCTGCAAGAACTCACTTAGGCAAAGTCTTGCAGGTGGATGAATTCATTTACTTCACTCACTTGAATTCAAATCAGCTGAGGGGGAAGAGGACTGACATGTTTGAATGTGTGACAGAAAAAAAGGAAAATATTTGAAGAGGACTTGGCAACTTCCATGGGGAATAGAAATAAGCCAGCTAATTTATAAGGTCAGCTGGAGAAGGTTCATACGGGCTTCAATGCAGTCAGGAATTCTTTGATAAGATTCTTAGGTCCAAGTGAAAGGGAGGTATTGTACCCCAGTCAGTCACTGCAAAGCACAAGCATTCTGACACTTAAGCAGGGCCAAAACACTGTCTTACATTCAAATTATTAAATGAGGAACAAAATTTAGTCCAGCATATGTTTCCATTTTCTTATGAAAAGTGAGGATAGAACTACGTGCAAGTGCTGGATGGCACCTACAGCGATGTTTGGCCATTCCAGATTACAAGCCCATCTAGGGCCAATTATACTTCTGTATTATCGGGAGAGCCCACACTAACATGAATGCTGCTCAACAAAAATCTACCTGCATGTTACCTACGATCATAGTAAATTCTCTGCATCTCTGTAAATGTTTGACACACCAGTGCACCTGCATAAATTCTGATGGACATGCCTTCCTCTGAACAAGCCACACACAGGACACTACCCACAGGATATCCTAAATATCTCCATGCCAGCACCTCTTAGTTTCCTCATCTGAAAGACATTTTATTCATACACAGTCTCTAATATTCATATCCAGAAAAACTAGCAAAGTTCAAAGGACCAACTGAACATTAAAAAGAGTAAATTGTCCAGGTGAATTAGAGAATATGGGCCTAGAATTGCCTGATGCATGCAAAAAGCCAGGCTCCAGCATTTACCAGCGCAGCATTAACACCATCAAGGATTTGATCTGAAAGTTTGTCTGGATATGTTGAGGTGACCCCAAGTGCAACTGCAGCTCTTCTTGGCATTCAAATTAAGATCACTTTAGGCTGAGGTTTATTTGGATGGCAAAGGAAGAAGAGTCTGTATTGTCTCAATGCCGTAAATAACCATGCAGAACAGGGGATAACTACAAAGCAATTATACAGATGTTCAAAAATATTAAAATATGACATAGCATTTGTCGTGTTCACACGACTCCTTCAGCGTCTCTCTCCCAATAATTAAGATATGAAATGAAGTGTCTTAGAGACTTTGACATGTCTGTATGCCAGTAAATAACACTATCTTAAAGGCAGTGCACTGAGACAGATATGTGAAGGCGGTGAGCCTAAAAATCAGAGCAATACCTCTGAAGTGCCTCCACTGTTTATTCTGCCAGAGTGGTGACAGCTATGTGAAAAAAACATGGAAGAAATCACTCATTTAATTAAAGCAACATTCAGTTACTGTTTAAGAAAAATATCTGGTGTGTCACTGGGACAAATTCAGCTTACCCTTAGTTTATCTTCAGTCTTAGTGGATTGCTTACAGTCGGGATGCCAGACAGTGGAACCTGAGGGAGGAAAAAACTCGATCTTTATTTAGAGCAAAGCTGATGACTTCCCACATGACAAGTCAGTTATTAAAAAGAATCCCTTCATTGCATTCTATGGTGAATCTGCATGAGCTATGCAAGTAATTCACATTCAATTCCAGCTCATGAGAAATACAAGTGAAACAAAAAGAAATATCCAAATCCTTGGCCCATTTACAGCAGCCTCTTCCTGAGGCTGTCAAAACACTTTGAACACATTCTTAATTAAAAACTGGAACAGCCTCAGGCAGCAAGGGAGTCAGCAAACACCAGCTGGAGGAACTGAAAGACAGAGATTCCTCTGGGCAGGAGGGAGGGTAAGAGCAAAAGAACCGAGCCATAGTTACCTCACCTGTTCTCCTCTTACAGACGTACTCAGAACTTCCTTTTTACAAGTCCACTAAAATAGGGAAAGTCCTATGACTTCCTTGCACAATAGGTGTCATATTCTGTTACTGTAAAGTATTACTCAGATCACCTCTTCCCTACAATTATGCAAAACGCCGTTTAGCTCAGTCGGTTAGAGCGTGGTGCTGATAACACCAAGGTCGTGGGTTCAATCCCTTCTCTGTCCCCATGTGTTGCCTGATCTAGTTGAGAGGCATCCCTGCCCATAACAGGGAGGTTGGATTAAATGATCTCTAAGGTCCCTTCCAGCCTAGGCCATTCTATGATTCTATGATTCACGGTGCAGCAGAGTCAGGGCTCTATCTCAGCCACTGCACTAAGCTAGTGAGGCCAGTATGACACAGTGGGAACAAAGCAGCCCGTGAAAGAGCCTCTCCCTAGATGACAGGGGACTGTACCTGCCATTGGCACACACGTCATTTCTAGCCCTTGCTCTGCAAAGTCAGTGGCATGTGTTGCACTGGTATTTCCCCACGGCATATGCCAGCTACATGCCCTACTAAAAAAGGTAAGGTCTCTGCTGTCGGTGTCCCAAAACACGGGTTTTCCCTCTCATGCTGTAAAAATGGAAATGGCTGACCTCAAGAGCTGAGCACTGTTGGAGGAAGGAGCATTTCTATTCCATTTCAGTTCACCTTTGGAACATAGTGTAAACTGTGGTCACCACTGGGACACTGCAAGTAGATATTAGCCAACTTGAAATGAAGCAAAAGCTAAAGTTGATTTGTAACACTGACCGCAGCTGCAGTCAAACCCAAACTTCATTCCATTCACCAAAAAGCCAACACAGAGCCTTGTCTGTCTGCAGGGGGGGAAAGTCACCTCTCCACTCTGTCCACAAAGAAACCAAACAGAGCAAAGTCCAGGTCTCCTGCTGCTGCCTGCTAACTCAAGTGCAGTCAGAGGAAACCCCACCCTCAGAGCCCAGGAGAGGTATGGGTCAGGGCCCCTGGAAATTTTGTTCTAACAAGCCCTTACATGGCTCGGCACAGAAGTAAAGACCAGCAGGAAAGATTTCACTTCCCAGCAGCACACAGTGCAATCATCATCAGGAGACTGGAGAGAACGCTGTGACTCTGGACCAAGGGTCTGAGATGTTTGGCTTTGAGTCTAAGCCGAGGAAGAAGAAACTGTGCATTTGGCAGGGGGAAACGATCAGAAGACAGGGAGAAGTGTACCAACAGCCTTCTCTGTAAACAAGCGGCAGCCTCAGAGCCAGGACCCCACAGAGCCTGCGAGATCAGGAGAGAAGCATTTGCTTGGGAGGTCAAACAGAGCCAAGCGCTCAGGAGGAACAGAGTTCTTCTTGTAAGGCTGGGGAACGTGAAGACTCAGAAGGGTTAGTTCAGCTCTAAACTCAGCTGTGAGCTTCTGATCCTGAGAAAAATCATCTCTGTTCCTCTGTATCTCAATTTCTTATCTGTTAAGCTATGCCCACCATCAAAGAAAAAGCTGTCATTGCATTTTTGGGCAGTATTTAGCACAAACTGGCACACCCCAGAAGAATACTGCAGTGAACAAGAAATGCAAGAGAGTCTGGATGTCATTTTCATGGTGAAACTTAGCTAATGGTTGTGAGCTTTTCACAAAATGATAAGAGATTTGAAATATGCAAGATTTAAACACACAAATCAGATAAAGCAGGCTTAAGAAGTTAAATGTAAATATTTTTTTCAGTATCTTGAACTCTGAGCCACCTACAGCTTGTAGATTTTATTAACCCAAACACGCCAATCTATTTTGAAATGCTTGGAACGGTGCAAATTCTCAAGCTGCATCGCCCCTCTTTTTCCTAGAGGAAATAGTTCAGCGAACTGTAGTTATTCCCATTCTTAACATATGTTTGTCTGCTTACTTGGTAGACACCAATCAACATTATTATTTATTCAGCTTTTTACTTTGCACATACCATTGTTTTAACATACAGTTCTCTAAAAATCAGTAACTCAGACTATTATTAACACACTGGATAAGTCTGAAAGCCTGTGTGAGAATAAAGCATTCCTCCAAATGCTGAGCAACATCCCAGCTCAGCAACAGTCTTCTGGGGCAGTCCATATACTAATATATTACTAGGAACTCCATGGGAAAGTGAAAGTTTCTGATGCTGCTTCCTTTTAGTTTTCCAGTGTTGGAGCAGGGCAAAGCCAGAGTGTTTCTGCTAGCATTATTCAAGCCATCCTTAACATAGAAAGCCTCCAAATAGACAGCTTGTTTTCCACATTCTTCTTTTGCAGGTTTCCCACACATTTTGCATGCAAACCTGTCAGGTTCCTCTATTATACAAAGCAATACTGACACAGTGCTTTCAGATCCTGTGGAGAAGACAATGACAAGTGAGATGGAAGCTGCCTAGTTTCATATATTTTATCAGTAATGTGGTTGTGTGGCCTTGTGTTTTTATTTCAGAGGAATGCTTGGAATGCTGTTATCCTGCACCCTAGGGTAAACAACTTGGATAGAGTTAGGATATACATTCCAGCTGAGAGCTAAGCCCCTTAAAAGGGGCTTTTAAGTCTCTTACACTTAAGAGCATGCTGAATTCAGCGAGGAAAGGTTTGGCAGGACAGTTTGGAGCACACTCAGCAATAACATTGTCTAGTCAGAAAAACAGCCTGTGAACAATAAAGCAATGCAACTTGGGCTGCTCCTCCTCTGAGACAGAGACAACACGAATTCACAACCACAGAAAGGGAGATACAGCCAGGAAGAGAACAATGGCAGATCAAGGAGCCAGGTGTCTCTCCGTCCCTCTCTCATATCACCTGAACTTGGCCAGGAAAAAATCCAGCCTTGTTCAAATAGAAACAGCACCTTCTGTCTTTTTTGGATCTGCAGAAGTTTACATCACAGCCTGCCCAGTCAACACGCAAAGGATGAGCTGATGCTCGCCTTGAACTCTGCCTGGAGTTACCAGTTGTCAGATGTGGTAACCACCACTTCCAAATCAGTCTTTCCAACTGGCCATCAGAAAGCAGTGCTTCCTCCCCAGCCCTCTTGCAGCCTCTCCTTGCTCTTGCAATGCCGAGCTGCTACACAACCCAACACCCAGCTCTGCACACTCCTGGAGTAAGATGGCTGAGGTATAAGGTCAGTGGGAGATGAAAGAGATGGACTCGCAAAGGAGGACAAACTACAAAGTAACACAATTTAACTTCAAAGGAATTCCTTAACAATACTATCTTAATTTTGGAATTTCTCCAGAAGGAATATCTCCTCAGAATTTCAAGAGATGTCTGCCACCACACTTTCTTTCCTACTCTTTTATGGTCCTTTCAGGTATATCAAGCAAGTTTTCTAACATAGGTACAATATACAAAATCCCAACATGTATCTGTCTTCTTCACTCTCACTTCTAATTTGCATAAATGTGTATTATACATGTTTTTACCCATGTTAATTAATACTACAGCAGGTATTAAAAATAACTGTAGCTTAATAGTTAATGTGATGCCTTCTGGGAGAACATGTGGAATTCAGATAAAGGATACTTTTCAATCAAAGAAAAGAGCATGATCTTTTTTATGTGGAAAGGTCATGGAAAAAAACATTCGGCAACATCTGGGAGTGCGAGACCATAAATAAGAAAGAGGAGATGAAAATGAACATAGAAGAAAGAAGTGAATTTAGAAAGACATAAAAATAAAGCAAATGTGAATGAAAAGAAGGACCAGATTAAAAAGAAACAGGCAAGGCAAGTAAATACGACTAAGAACTGGAGGAGACTCTGTCAATGAACATAGGGAATCAGATCTCCTTGATTCAAAACAAGCTCGCTGCAGCCTCTGGAAGTTTCTCCATTACCTTTTACAGTCTGAAGCGTGGCACAAAAACTGATCAGCAGAATTCAGGAGAAACCCTCTCACTTTTTCTGGTATCTCATATACCAGTCTGTGTGCTAAGCTATCCATGAGATGCCAAACTTAAAGGCAGCCTAATGAATTATATTTTTGCTACACAGATTTTGGTAACACAGCCTGCCTCAGCTAGAGTGTAGAGTCACTGCAACACCACTGTTACGGCCACCTACTAGAGTGAAATGGTTTCAACTACGAGAACACTACCGAAGACAGATGGCTGTAGTCCTTCTTGCCCCTATTACATAGGGATGGTCTATAAACTCTTGAGGTCTGTGACAGAAAAACTATCAAGCCTGATTTTCTTGGTTTGGAATTATGTCATCCTTACCTTGCAGATACATTTCTTCTCCTTCCGTGAACATTTGGTTGCACCTGCTGCATCGTGCACAGCTTGGATGATAATGCTTGTCACCTGCCTGAAGAAAAATGAAAAAGGGAAGTAAGAGACTAACGCCTTGCATCGCTTCGTGAGCAGTCATTATTTGCTGACAGACCACTGCCACTTTTCTTCCAGTTCATCCATCATGATGCAACATGACCCTCATGATGTGATAATAGTGACGAGAACGTAAGATCTGCCACACTGCTTCAGTCCAGAGGTCTATCTAGTCCAGTATCCCGACCTCAGCAGTGGCCAGCAGTGGCTACTTAGGGCAAAAGGCTAAGTAAGGCTAGTAAGAAACAAGACAATACAGAACAGCCTTTCCTCTTCACACTTTCCCTTTCAAGTAATCAGTGGTTTAAAGACTTCCTTGATAGAGGCCACGTCAAAATCTATTTTCCCTGATTTGCCCAACACCTTTTTAAATCTCCATCTATCTAACAGTCCAAGGCAATGGATGTCACACTGCAGCTAGATATTTGTGTAAACCCGTTGCCTCCTCATTTTGTCAAACAGCATCTGTTCTCTCAGTTGCTCCATCGTTATGGATGAATTTAGACAAAGAACGACAGTTTTCAACCTGCCATTTCATTTCTTGGCCTACTTCTCAACATTGCTATAGGCATTAATAGAGCTTTCTAGAGCTACTTCTGGGACCATTAACTTAATTCACGTCTGATGTCTGACTTCAGAAGCTACACTAGCACAGACAGCTTGAGCTGAATTTGAGCTATTGATGCTAAATACGCTAGATCCTGTTACCCAAATCCAAATCCACTGAGCCACTCATTCTCTTAAACACATTGATACCCATAATAAACAAAGCTGATTAGATTTCAGGTCTATAAGGACAGGAAAAAAGTCAAGGTACAGATATTCATGTGATTTCTTCTCTTTAGGAGACCAAAGCCTATATCAACTTCCTTGCATCAGAAACTAAGCATGCAATGTCCAGATCAGGTTTTTTCAATTGTAAAATATTTATTCCTAGAAAACAACCCTTAACAGTGATAAGTAGTGAATTATAAAAGCAGCTTTCCAATCAAGCGAACCTCAAATTCTTTTTCACAAAATATTTCCGATCCACTGAGAGGTTACATGCACAAAATATGTTTACTCTGTAGCCGACTTGTCAAATGTCATTAAACTCACTTTCTACTTCATTATACTTGAGTCTATAAGATTATTAAATTCAACCTTTGCTGAAGTCTATTGAGATGAGTAACAATTTGCTCACATTTGACACTGATTATAAAGGCTTATTAATTAGAATTATTTACATGAGACGATGAAGTATATGCACCTGACAACTACCAGAACACCAGCTCAACCATCCAGCCCTTCCACAGTTAACGTCACACCACTTAATTTTAATGTTCTCATTTGTTCCTGCCTCAGTAGTGTAGCACCTGAGTGCTGTTTGCAGACATGACTATTTATCTTTCATTACCACTAATTCCTCTCCAGCAATTTCAGCAGTACACGGCCAGGGAGGAGGTCTCTGCTGTTAGTTGAGCCCATACACTCACTCTTCAGTTGCAAAACCCCCCACACTTCTCTTACCCAGACACTTTGCTGCTCCTTAGAGGGCAAAAAGGGGGTCTGGTGAAAGAGAGAGCGAAAAGTCATTACAGGATAAGCCTACTCGAGGAAGAAAAGCTAATGAGGGGAGAAACACAGAATTCACACTTGACTTGCAGCAACAAAACCAATAGAAAGGAAAAGAAGGAAAGAAGAAGGAAAAACGCAGTTAATGCTCATTCTTTTTCTATCATTTTCATTATTGGCTGTCCCCTTCATCTCTGACTGTCTCTAGCAATTATTTAACCCCTGAGGTGTCCCATCGGTTCCATTCAAGACTGGAAGAAAAACAACAACAAAAAAAGAAACTCTGAATGTATCTCAGATGAAATGCTGGCATCAAACTAGAGCTATTCTGATCTTGAATGCAGATATGCAAAGAACAGCTACTTACATACACGCACACATATATCAATATATATATATGCATCTTAGGGCTGTGAATACTGAGCAGAGTTCATAGGTAGATCTCTGATGCAGGCAGCTCAGCACTCAGAAGATGCAGACACTTTTTTTCACTTTCTGCCTTACACAAACAATATTATACATACAGAAGAACAGCAATTTTATCTGTGTTCGGTAAAAAAAAGAAATAATCCAACCTTTTGATAATTTCCTAAAGTTCTTCAGCAGAGTGGGGCCCACAGAGCTGCTTGTCACAAGTGATTTCAAACGTATTAGATGATGGCAAATCTGATGTCCTGGGAACTGCTCCCAGTTAATGAGATATAAAAAATTCCTAAGAAGGCTGAATCACTGCCAGAAATTGCCTTCTCCAAACAGGAAGACAGTAACTGAAAAATAAATTTGAAATAATAAAACAGGAATCTCGTCTGGGCTATGCCTGTCTCATCCAACTAAAGAATATATCTGCAGAATAATTGTGCCACAGCTT
This sequence comes from Apaloderma vittatum, assembly GCF_000703405.1. Lineage (NCBI taxonomy): Eukaryota > Metazoa > Chordata > Aves > Trogoniformes > Trogonidae > Apaloderma > Apaloderma vittatum. The sequence goes on from NW_009709000.1 coordinate 51,460, forward strand.
AACAGAGCTCAAATTTTCCATAGGCACATAGATTTTTCTGAAATAAAATTCACAGCTTCTGTGAATTTAGTAGGGTAGCTAAGTAGCTACACAGTCTGAACGGGAAAGACTACAGGGCCTGTTATATTATTATTATTATTAATTAACCTCTGAGATAGCCCATCTGAGGTGGGATTGTGTCCTGTGAGATGTTTAACAAATTCCCAGACACAGAGGCCTGAAACATTTGGACATAAGTATTATCAGATGAAGTAGGTTTTATAAAGAAATAATTCCTACCAAGCACCCTGATGCTCAGCTAAGGCAAGGTAGTTTAAAGAAGGGCAGTTAGGATTCAGCAGAGATATCTGTATTGTGAGAGGACCATGACATATGGACAAAGAAAATCACACACTCACACCTGTACAGTTTCAACTTTTCTATTCTTCCAGCCTGACCTTAAAGGTATGGTGGCTTTATTTTGAGGGTTTTTTGTGGTTTTTGGTTGGTTGGTTTTGTGGGGGGTTTTTTGGTGTTTCAGGTTCTTTTTGTTATTGGTTAGAAACAAGCAAGGCATATAGCACCCATGTTTTAATCAAATGCTGCATTTCACTGTCATAAGCAAAAGGTGCCAGTTCTTTGGGTTTTGCGTAGCTACTCTGGCAGTCCTACCCCAGGCTCATTTTTGCAGTTAATTCACAGTAACTGGTGTTTTACTTCTATTAGCTTGATTCATATTGTCCTAAAAGGGTCTGCATCTAGTCCTCGTGGTGCTAACACCAATGAGTCTTCCACTTGCTGTGATCATGTCATAAACATTCCACTTATTCTTCTCCTCATCACAAAGCTTTTCCTGAGGCTCCTTTAGAAAAGGGGGCCTGGATTACAGTAGTCATCTGTTAGTTGCTATAAGCAGTTTACATGCTTTTAAAAGACAGGCTATTTACAAGAAAAACAAATCCAGAATTCATCACAATATTATATATGGCCACTCTGAAGACTTTTTTTCCTGGAAAAACTTCTGATATGCTACTCAATTATGTACATATCTCTTCAAAACAGCCAGAGACTGATTTCGAGTTTATCAACTCTCTCCCCACGGCTGAAACAACTGGCCAAATTCTAGCCTTGTGCGAGTGGTGATGAATGAACACCACGCCCCAGATAACACAACCTTGCTAACTCAAAGTGCTAACACATCCTGCACTGGCAAGGTTTTGAGGGAGTTACATACCAGAGCAGCTGCAGTTGTTGCTGAAGGTTTCCAAACCAGTTTCATGAGTTTTCTGCCTCAGTAATGTTTCTATGACTCAGTAGTGGAAGCCTTTTTTCAGTGGGTATCCACTGGAAAACAGTCTGCACTAGCTCAAGGCTAATCTCGCTATGCCTGATTTGCTGTGATCATCTGGTTGCTAAAAATCAGCCATTCACAACGTAATAGGAAAGCCTTTTCCATTTACAAGAGGATGAAACATTCGCACTTTTTAGACACTTGGTCTTGCCCAGCTCTCAGGCTACTAAACCCTCATTCATGGCCAATGTGCAGCTTCCTGGAAACTTAGGCTACTGTGCTGTGGACTCTAAGGTTCACATCTCAGTCTTTTTGGCACTCACAAGTAACATTAATTCAGTTCACACTTGCCTTGAACATTCTTTGACCAAGGTGCAAGAAGGTTAAAGCTACTTGCCTTCTCACCATGCCTAGCTCTCCTTACCCCTTTCTCACGTCCAGAAACCCTTTGCAGTTAGCTTTGCTACACAAGGACTTCTCAAGTGGCATCTCACACCTTGCCATCAGCAATAAATCACTTTCTTCTTCAAAATATGGCTATGCAGCCATTAGGTTTTGACCTATCCTCCTGCTTACGATCCCTTATGAATTTTGACCTATACCAAAAAAGTATACCCTAAAGTAAATTTGAGTAAGCTGAATTAATTGCAGTAAATATTCTGGTTTTGCTTAGCCAGAAATACTAAACTCAACAAAAATAATATTGAACATTATTACTTTTACTTTGCATATAAATTCTTAAATGGAATTGAATGAATTGACAGCGATTTCTTATCAAATTAAATATAAAACCTATGTGTTACTGTCACTGCCTATAAATTCTCTGTTAAATCACCTGGCACTTGCATTTGCAGTAAAAGCAAAGAACATCAGTTATCAATTTATAACAATACGCAATCTCTTCTGACTTTCCTGTTTAGCTTCTACTCACAGTGACAAATCTAAAACAGGTTCTCAGATTAAATCACATTTGAACACAGTAGATACAGAAAGCAGCAGTATATATTAATTTACCAAATAATTCCAGTACCTTAGAATTGCAGAATGAAGGAAGTGTGGACAAAGGTATATTGTAAGTGTCATTATGAATTGAAATACATGGATGTTAAATTTGAGTAGCTTTCCATGGTTCTGCAGCTCTCGCTGCTCTGTGGTTGCCCAGTGATACGTGCATTCTCCTTATTTTCTATCTACTACTAATTATATATTCTGTATGTAATATGTGCATTATATGCATATCCATGTGAAGAAAATAGCTTTTCTTTTAGACAACATTAAGGTTTTATTTATTCTGGTAATTTCAAGACTTCTGCTAGAATCAAGCCTTCAGCAACACTGAGCTTCAGTTTCTCAATCTACTAAGAACGTTAAATAACACATAGTGTCCTTCATAAAACACTTTGGAGAAACACTACCAAGGAAAACCACTACAGAAATGTATTCCTCATGACCAGTGCTGAGAATAAAACCATGTCATCACCTCTCCTCTAAGGAATGAATGATGGTTGGAGGCTCAGTAGCTGGGGTTCATGGATGATGGGCCATGTAGGGGAGCTGGATGTCTATATTCTGCAGAGGACATGTTCCAAATAACATAAGCAAAAGTACAAGCTCTATTATGTTTTACAACACCAAGATCTATAATAATAGTTGATAATTGGAGACCAAATTTTTCACAGATCACCTTGGCAGACTCAGCTATCACTTTTAAGCCTTGTTCCAGCATACTATTCTCTTCAACCTGGACATACAAGTCCTCCTTAGCTGCTAAAACCAGTCTGCAATGCCATTTTAAAAGCCCCTGTGTCCTCTTTACAGGGGGCTTTGAAGGCTCTCCCTAATGTGGGGGTAATAAACCTGTACAACTGTCTGGAATGGGAAAGATCCCAGAATACAGCCATCACATCACACCCTGTGTGCACCAAGCTTAGAGACCTCTTGCAGTTTAAAAGGAAAACTAAAAGGCTGGGAGAGGGGGGAGTATTTGAAGCACAAGTTGAACACAACGTGCTGAGCCCCCGTAAAACCCCTTCTCACGTCGCTGAGGCTCCAACCTCTCCACAATGTGCACAACACTCATGTGCCTTTTATCAAGACACCTTCCTGAAGCCAAAAGCGAACTGTCACAGCTGTCAAGGAAGGCAATGGTGGGTATCACAAGAACTGCACGGCCCTGTGTTTGTAGCTCTTGAATTGGGATGCCCCAGAAACCCAGCATTTTTTAGTACCTGCTTTGAGCACACATATAGCTTTGTGGCACAGTATTTCAAAAGCCAAGGACTGTGTTTTCCAAGTCCATCCCCTCTGTTTCCACTTCCCACAAGACCTCTATTCTCAGAGTGCTTGTAGAGCTCTAGTCTGATTAAATAAATGTTTTCCTCTTTGGTGAACGTGAGAGCTTAAGACTTCCTATTACTCATGCCTTCAGCTCTGTTCTTCTTTCCAGAACAACAGTGAACAAGAGCCAGAGAGAACAATAACAAGAATCCCGCTAGGAGAGCTCACATGCCAGTGGGTCTGGTAGAGGAAGAACTAATTACCAACAGACATTTTCTGCTGGCCAAAGGACACAATTAAGTGCATATTTGTCGCGTTACATTTGCACAGCTGCACTCGCTCTCCAGTCAAAGATACCTTAGCAGTCACCTGACAAACCGCTATTAAACATGTAGAAAGCTTTACATTTCTAAAACTATTTAAAATACCACAAAACCTGCTATGTAGTTGAAAGAGTATAGTTAAGAGCAAAAGCTCCCCTCCCCTCTTTTCCTTTTTTTTAAAATTTTATGAACAGGTATAATGGGCCCACTTGATAGACAAATCTAATCAAATATTTAGTTCTATCATGACTCTGAGGAGATTGACCTGATTTCTTAACTCTCTTAAGGACTAAGAAGTAGCACAAAAAATAACTCGGACTCATCTTTCAAATCCCTTAAGGAATGTCGTGAATTGTAAAACAGGAACTGTGGCAGTAGCCTACCATTTTCCAGTGAAGCTTTATTTTAATTACTTGCAGAGGTCACAGAACCTTCAACCCTGTTTGATGGTCGGTATAACATCAAATTCCATTGTCTCCTTCTCTGCAGGCTCCTGTGATCTCATGAGTGGCTGGAACAGCACAAATACTACGACGATCAAAATTTGCCTCTAACAACATCCTGACACAAACTGTCCACTCATTTTTCCCAGGCTCTTATCTGTTTAGCAAGTCACTGCAAATAACTGTGCTCAGATACAAAAATAAAAGTGCAGCTGCTTTGCTTCCAAAGGACTTCAGAACCTACCACCATTTTCTCTGTTACTGCCAAAGGAAGGAAAGTGCAACACAATTTAAACATTGAAAACATCCTGGCCTGATCAATCCTTGTCTGATGTGAATCCAGGACCTTCTAAAGCTGTTTTTAACACTCCTGTCGTAACATCTCAGCAGAAACAGCTCTCGGCACACTCTCTGCCTCTGTTCAACCCGAGACAGGACGGAGCAGTGGGAAGCAGAGCTCACACTGGCAGTTCCCAGGCTGATGGCGCTGCAAGACACGAGACCGGGGGAGAGTGGGAAATGGAGCGTGAGGCCCTGACTGTAAATCTGAATGACAATGTGCATGCAAGAGACATGGAAGACCCTCAGAGCCTCCCACTGATTGCTGTGCTGCCTTGGGTAAGTCAAAACTGCAGCTGTCCTGCTGCCATGAACACTTGCACTGTTAATTCATGCCCAGTTTCTGGGTTTTATACAAAAATACTTCCCAGCATTCCAACAGTGCCATGTCATGCCAGTGTATTCCTTAACAGATGGACTGTAATAAACTTTGTAACCTATTAGTGTTTCTCCTGTCAGCATGCAATATTGTTATCAACATTAGTTGCTGCTAAAAGCAATGCAATTAGCTGCTTGGAATAGAAATTTTCTTTATAGCAAAGATGTGAGTAATGATTCAGGCTAAATCCCCAGTTGTGCAGATACTCTGCTGGCATGAAGGAACAGTCCTTGTGGCAGCTGAATATCAACTGGAATTACTTTAGTAAGACCCTAGCTGTTACTTGCGACTGTGCTATCAGCTCCGCTCTGAGTTCTCACTTTCCTGCAACACCCAGCGCTCAGCTGGCTGCACACACAACTGAAATACTTCACCACCGTGGTCTTTATGGGAGCTATTCATTCTGCCTTCATGGCGTAAATCCACCTACTGCTACACACAGGACCAAGTTAAGAACTTAGATTATCTACACAGGTAACCACGCAGGAGGCCAGTACAAAGGAAGTAATTTCACTGAGCAAGATCTGGACCCAGAGTAGCCCAAAGTGGCCGGTTAGAACACCGTGGGCAATACAGAGGAGCAAAGCAACAGCAAACACAGCTTTACTGCCTATCACCAGGACCTCAACAGCATCTCTCTTAGGACCCCGTGTTATACTTATGCCCAGGGAAAGCTAATCCCAATGACTGAACATGTAGTCAATCACAAATAATATGGAGGAAATATACGTACTAGATTTTATTAAGGTTCATTCTAATATAATTAAAATACAGATCCATGAATTCACTGCCTTCATTACCCCTATTTCAGATGCATATGAAGGTAAAATCCAGCATCCATCTTTTAATTTCCTTTTAAACGATGTTTATTGCACAGATTATTTTTTTAATTTTGAACTTCTAAACAGCAAGCATTTGGCAAAGCCTGATACAAATCCCTCCTCTATTTCTTAACAATGCTGGAACAGTTCCAGTTCGTATTAGGTGCAGGTGGGGACTTTCTACATCTTCCGTAACCTTTAGGCTTCACAAAGCATTAGAGAACTAAAGATCCCTTTATCTTGTATGTGTTTTGTCCAGCACACATTTTTGACATGAAAAGATACTTTACCTAAAGGACCTGATTAGAGCCACATTCATATTGTCAGATTGGTTTGGAATCAGAATCAACCAGCACAAGTTAACTTCACCGCAGGGCCAAGGGCCTTTTCAAATAGCCTAATACTGGCATAACTTTATCTCAGCCAGCCAGCAAAACACCTTTACTGACTATCAAAAGTGCTGTGTGCCGAGCTGTGCAGTTGAGTGATCGGTCTCTCTGCAGCAAGGAAAGAAAGCCATTCCAGCTACAAGTTCTGCCTGCTGAAAGCAAAGAGAAGCTGCTCTCAGCTTGAGTATTAGTTATTTGGCACAAGTCAAGGGACAGCACGGAGCCTTGTGCATGGATTACGTCCTGGATGCCTATGATATGCAATCCTCTGTAACACCAGTATCTCTTGGTTTCCAAGTCATCTTAATGTTTTCTTTCATTAGGTGAGTTATCAGGAATATGTGAGTTCAAGAGGGAAACATAACCATGTTTGTCCTTTAAACTCTCTGCCTGAAGTGACTGTTAGTCCCTCAATCTGTAGCTCTGGATGAACTTCTAATAACAGAGCTTGATGTATGTGCATTAGTAGGTCATGATAACTGAAGGTGCATTTTCAGTGCTGCATTTTCAGCACTGAAAATGCACCTTCAGTTTCATTTGTTTCTTGGACAGCTGAGGTATTACTAGTTTGCTGCTAATTAAACAGCTTTCTCAGTCAGCAGAACTGTAATTGACAAACCTGCTGAAATTGAGCTAGAAATTTAGCTAGAAAGCATCCTTTCTATCTTAAAAAAAATAACCCAAAGGCAGGTAATAAATCTAGATCTCATCCAAACATAAAGAAGTTATTTGCAATTCCAAAAATGAGCAACTGTCTCCATTCTGATCATGGTTTGATGACGTGCATAGACAGACAGAAATAAAGAGCTGTGTTATATATGCATATGTGTACACACATATGCATCTGGAATCTTAAAGAACTTATTCCTAGATCATAAAAGCAACCATAAAAGGATAAACCTAAGAATTCCTAAGACATCCTATCGATTATCCCAAATTATGTATCCTAAAATACAAACAGAAATGTTATCATGGTTCATATGCTTGATTCACAGAAAAATTGTAATAACTGAGATACTATTAACTAAAACAACAAAAAAAGGAAATAGTCATCTAAGTCGCTTAGATCGAAATAAAGAAAATCAATATGAAAGCTAAAGTTACCAAAGAAATAACCACTGAGAATATGTTTAAGGACAAGAACGGTCTTCATTAAACCTTAATGGGGGAAAAAAACCCCAACATATCAGACCAGGCAAAAATCCCTTGTCAGCTGTAGACAAAAAGCAATGAAAGATGACACAAAAAAAGCAGGAGTAATCAGAAGGTGCACCTTTCTGGTCTGTATTTGACAATACTGAAAGACATATTTTTCCTGTTTGATACTGTTTATTGAGCAAGATTCATCCAGTGTTTGCTATGAGTCAACATTTATATACTGGGAGACTTGAATAATTTGTACTCAAGAGTCTTAAGAAAATTATAGCTAGGCAGTTCTCTGACAGATGGATGTGTTAGCAGGGGAGGCTCTGCTGAGTCAGATACCCCAGAGATTACTTCCTTTTACCCACAGCATGAAGCACCTCTATTACCAGCCAAGACAAGAATATAAAGCCTTCCCTGCTAAATCTGCTGATGACTCGAAGACAATGCTTGTTTAAGCTATCTATATCAAACATGTATGTTTTAATAACCTAACGTAATATGCCTGCAAATCAAGAAAAGCAACTCCCTGTGAGACTGAGGGCCTTACTGCGGGCAACAGCAACTGAGAGGAGCAGTTTGAGAACATCATTATTAATCTCCCAGAAAATGTTCTCGGAGTACCTGAAAGGGCTGGTTTAATGTATACAAAGAATGAAAAGGAAAAAAATAAAATAAAGGTTTTGATTGTGACTGCAAACACTGCAACGTCACCATTATAATAGCAGTGAGTGGGCCCATGTGGATTTACAGAATAGAGTTCAGTGAAGAATCATCAAAAAAACACAGGTCTTCAGCTGTGAACCTGAAGGATGAAAGGTCAGAGAGAGGCCTCAGAGATGGCTGAAGATCACAACAGACATGATCAAAAGCAAAGAAAGGAGATAACAGCAGGAAAGAGCATGAGCTTTTCAATCCCACCGAAAAAACTATCACAATATCAAAAAGCTGAAGTTAACCTTAAAATATGGTGAAGTTTCTAAAAAGTAAAGATAACCTGCAAGAGAGAAAATCTTTGGCCTTGCAATCACTCTGCAGCCTTCATGACAGGGCAGGATAATTTCCCAAAGGATAAGCTTTCATTTAGTTTCTAGGGAAAAGCTCAATGACTTTGAAAAAAAGAAGGTCAAGCAAGATGACATTAGCAGTTCCTCTGACCTTCAAAATCAGGGCTTCACACAGAGAGAAGCTTTTATACATGCATCAGGCTGCTCCTAGTCCTGGACCAAACCAGAGGAATAACTAGAAGCAGAGTCCAAGGTTACACTGGAAAAATTTCCAGTGGAGTTAACTAGGAGAAGTTCTGGGGTTGGATGTGCTGCACCAGCACCAGCACGGTGATGGGACTCTGTAGCATGGGGCAGGTGGAGAAAACAGGTCGATGTAGCTCTAGGCAAATCTCACATTAACCTATTCAGTGGGCAAGTGTAAATTGCTTTCTAACTAATAAAGCAAGCGAGAGCTTGAGAGATTCAGCAACTCACCTTGGGTCAGAATTAATTCTTGTGGCAGAGCCAGCCAGAGAACATAAATTCTTAGAGCCCCAGCCCTGCTGGACCTCTGTGTAGAAAACCACTAGATCCAAGTAACTGTAGCTGATTTTCTTGGTCATCTAACTTAAAATTATCTTTCCAGTTTTCTGTCAGAAGGCTGTTTCAGGAACCATGTAACCTTTGGCAGGCGATTTAGCAAAGCCTGGTCTCCATTCTGATGTCTGCATTCAGTTCAGAGGGAGTGTCCCATGAAACAACAGAGAAATAAAAGTTGCAAAGGCCAAAAAAGAAACTAAACATGAGGTCAGGCACAGTACATCCGTGGAAAATAACCAGAGAATATAAACCAAAGGTAGCCTGTAAGAAATTAAGCAGGAATATTTTTTCTTCTAAAGACTAGAACCTGCTCTCATAGCAAACTGATCCTAAACTTCACTGTCATTTCAACCATTCTGATTTGATAATGCTTTAAAAAGACAAAAGAACAGGTTTTATCCTTGATTAACTGCAATGCAACCTGTTACCTTTGCAAGTCTCTTCCAGTAACAGGTCACAACAAGCAACAGATGACAATCGAGGGAAGGGGCAGATTTTCTGCAAATATTTTTCTTCCCAATCACATTGCTCTTGACTCCAGTTACTCATATATAATTATTAAGTCTGGATTTGACTACATCCAGACATTTCTCAGGAATCTTCTTTTGTAATTCTGGCTGAAGTGTTTATTTTACATGAGATTTAATATGCAAGTAACAAATGACACCAAGGTAACAAATGGATAGTCAGTCCAGGGAAACAGTTGTCTCTTTTTCAAACAGAATAACTTTGAATAAATGTCAGGCCACCAAAAAGCAGAACCTTTTATTTTTGGCAGATATCCATTTTTTTTTGTCCTGTTTGTCAGTCTTCTCACTGTTGATACATGTGATTTCCAACTACAGATGTAAATCTATGCAAGCATATTTTTGAATTCTAGCTGACACATGACATCCCATCAGAGTTATGTTTGGCAGAGCCAAGACACAAGTATTTTACTCCCTACCTTGTTTTCTTCAGCCCGGTATAAAATCAAGATTTCTACTTACCACAGGAAAACTATTAAAACAGAATAGCCATGACACAGCATATTATGATGGTGATGAACAGGAAGGAGGGGATGGACATGAAGCAGAAAGGGATACCTAACATCATTTGCTGCCATTCAGTTTTCATGTGAGTATGGAGTGTCCACGATTATTGCCTCAACAACAGTCATTGAAGCGTGCTGCTGGGATAAGTCTGCTCTAAAATTTGTTACTGCCTCAGTTCTTAGTCTCCTCATCGTTAGGAAAAAACATTTGCCAGCCTAGATGTAACTGCTGTACAGAATTCAAAGTAACGTATCTCTCTCTCCGAATTTTACATGTAGAAGTCAACATCCCAAGCTATCTTCACAGGCAGTTTAAATGCCAGAGTTACCAGTGCTGCTGGTGGTGGAAAGATGCATCTCTTGCTGCGTGCTATTTTGTCCCTCTTACAAAGAAAAAGGCTTGTCATAAATGTCATATATTCCACAGATCTATGCAAAGAACTATTAGATCTTCTAAAGTAGCATGAGCATGTAATTAAAATCTACCCATTTTGTGCTCCAGGTGGTCGTTTCAAACATTTAATCACTCACAAAATACATGTGTATTGTATTGCTTTATCTGTAAAGCATCTGCTCAGTCCAAACCCCCAGGGGAGCACCCCGGCAAAGTAGAGAGAGGGGACCTGAGTCCTCCCGGGCTGAGCCCGGAGCACAGTGCCTGGACAAACAGTTGACAGCTACAGACTTGCCCCAACAGGCTCTTCTCCACTGCTCAAATTTCAAACGTGTTATTGCCGCATTCTTCCCAGCAATTACTTTTTATGGGGGAACAGGTCTAAATCCCATCTTGCTCTTTTAGAATTCCTCCATCGACGGGAGGAATTAAAAATGACAATTGTCCAAAAGAAGTATCTCACCATTCAATCCATTTTTCATTGTGATCTCAGGCCAGGAGAAATTAAAAGTATCTGAAATAATTTTGTATCGCTGTGGAGGGCCTCACACTCCCCAAGTGACCATGAGACTGTGACACTGGGGGAAGTTTTGTTTTCAGTTTAAAGACTTTGGTGCAGGATCATGTTATCTCTGTCCCGGGTGATTTTGGTGGGTAGCACAAGCATATTGCAAAGGTTTAAAAGATCAATAGAAGCAATGGGAGCTACAAAATAAAGAGTATTACATTTGCCCTAAAGGATTCTGTTCTGAAAGGAGAACAAGACCTGTTCTGCAGTAACAACCATGCAATTGAATTCTTAATGCAGCTACGTAACAATAATGTCACCCAAGTAAGTTACTCTTCTACTAAAAACTGGTATGTGTCATGTGCATCCCTAGAACATGAAAAAGCTACTTAAGTACCTTAAGAGACTCTATACGAACATAAATGCCTCTACTGAGACGTCATTTTTAATTATTTCGATCAGTCTGTTGAAGTTTTTCAGTGATATTTAGTGCAAGAAACACATGAGAGAATATTTAACTAAATCAAAAAGTAAAAGCTAAGATGGAAATACAGATTCTAATCAGCCACACACTGTATTCACAAAAGCAATTTACACAGATAAGCAACATCTCTATAAGCACCTGCAAGATTTCACAAATCCATTTGTGGCAATAAGGAAGCTTTAATTAGTTATTTTTTCAAATTACTTGTTACAACTTGCTCTTCTTACTCACCATCCCTACATCCTCTTAACATTCCTCCCCTTGTTATTGATGTTCAAATTGACTGAAGGATGGTTTCCAAATCACTGCTGAGAAGTTAATGCCTTGTGCTTACGCTGCCATAGCAACAAAACTTCTGTTAGAGCTCTGTCAACTTCAGATACTCTTTTGTCATCTATATATGTCAAGTCTTTCCCAACTACAGATATCCCTCTTGTCAGATTCAATTTTTTGAGACCAGGGGGATGACATTTGGGACACACACCACCCAAACCCTGTTAGAAAGATTTTTACACAAAGCTATTCACATTGGGGTGTTGAGGTTTGTTTTGTTTGGTTGTTTTGTTTTTTTTTTCCTGGCAGTATATTTATTCTAAATTTTTGACACTGTGCATACTGTAGCATTCTAGGCAATTACACTAGCATATTTTTCAGCAGGGAAGAGTAATCGACATCAAGTAAAATCTATGCTGCTACTCAGCTATTAGACAGCTTGCCTGAACCATTTACCCATATCCTGAGTTATTACTAAACTATTCATGTCTCCATTTTTATAGAAACAAACAAAAAATCCAGCATTCTACATTAGCTGATAAAACATGTTTCTCAGCAAAAAGGAAACAAATACTAATCTTATTTCTATGCAACAAATCTCCAGCGTGATCAAAGAAGCCAACAAACTATATCAAGCATTATTTGAGATAAAGAATTGCATTGTTCCTCCATTCATCAGCAATCAGCTGCAATCAGAAACAGCCCAAGCTGTGCTATTCTCCTCTCTTCCTGGCAGTTTAAAAAAGTTAGCTGCTCTCTCTTTATCTAAACCACAGATTTGTATGCAGCCTTTAAAACAAATCCTTCTGGTGCACAGGAACAGAGCACATGTGCCCCTTTGCGATACTCCTGGCAAGCTATTCAGTCACAGCACAAAGTCGCGCTCCCCGCTCCCTGCCAGAAGAAAGCCATGACCCTTTCCAGTTCAGATCGAGTTTCAGAGGAAGGGGTTTACCTTCCGACAATGATCCTTCAGGCTAAGTCCATTCCCTCCTCAGTGCAGACGGCGTGTGTGTTCCCACCGCACCAGCTCCCAAAGACGCCCTGAGCCTCACACTCCTCTTCGGCTCGTCCCCAAGCACTCGCCTGCACACACCCACCCACACGAGCAAAGAACCCTCCCTGCGCATTAAACCCACTCCAGCAGTGGCTCGGCCAACCCATCCTGAAAAAGGAAAAGGAGGAAGAACACCAGCCCAGGCAGGGGCAGGACCGTTTCTTGTCCGTCACTTGTGTGTCACTGTTTGATGTTGATACAACTCAGAACATTCTTCCCTTGGGGAGAGGCGTCTGCCGAGTATGAAATTAGCGCTCTCTTTCTCTGGAAGTTATTAAACATTACTTCTGTGGCTTCTGAAGAATTTATACAGCCTCCTGGGTGTTAGTCTAGTTTTGTCAGACACACTTAGTCCAATTCAGAGTAATGCAGGCAGAGCGCTGAGCCCACTTCTCACACTGGTACATGCATCCCTTTATCCTATTTGCACATTTTGGGTGAGATCACGATTCAGACACCCTGTATGATGAATTTACAGTGGGCTCTGCGTGCCAGCCCTATCTGATCTCTCAACAGCTATTTTCCATATCAAAAAAAGTCCTGCGGTCTGCAGTACACACCTGTCTGGCTAAGAGGGCAAATGATCACGTGTTTCTGCTTTTTCTTTTCATTTACCTGGGACATTCAGGTAAAATATTTGTGTTTTCTCATTTATTGTAACAGCAGTAAAATTAAACAACAAACAAAGCAAATTACAGAACTAACAAAGCATGCACTGAACTCCACTGCTGTTTCTCATCTGCTCTGTAACCTTTTCCCCTGCATTTTAAGGTATGTGGAGATGACAATGGTGACTCAGAGATACCAGGCGAGAGCAAAGTCTCTCCCAAGCCTATAAAACACTCACACCAATAGATGCCTAGTGATATGAAAACAGAACGGTCATACATTCCTCGTGGATATTATTTCACCAGAACTTGAACACACCGTCAAACCCAAATCCATTCTGATCCATCACAGCATCAGTCTTTGTTCAGTTCATCAATTGCTTCATTTATAAATGTTTTTAAAAATTGTACAATGCCTCAATCTGTATTATCAGTACAGGCTGCATCATTCCAATCCAGTAAATTACATATTTGTGATACCTCCTGCATAAGTACTATAAAAACAGCCTTGCTAAATATTTCACTCAGCAGAAGAACATGTTAGTCTTTCATTTAACATTTCTGAATGGAATTGAAATAAATCTCTGTTTTATGAGATTTTCTACATGGTTCCTCAGTCTAGAAAGCACACTGGTATAAGAACACAGGTCCAGACGCATGAATGTACTGAAGTATGTCACTAAACTCTATACTGCATGGACCTTTGCAAAGAAGGATGATGTTTTCACATGAGCTATGAGCCTAGATCTCCTTAAAATAAATTTCTTAAACATGTAGGCTACTGAGTTTCACTGAAAGTCAATCAACTGAAGCATCTAAATACTCATATGAGCAAAGTTTCTTGCACAGGTAAGCATTGGCAAAATGCACATCTTTGAGCTACATAAACAGGCCTTGTCCGAATAAATCATTTACAGTTTGTATAGGAACTGTTATCTGTTTGTTATTTATTTATTTAGAACAGACTCATTCACATGTAAAGAATCAGCAGCAACTCCTTTGAATCCCTTACAGCACAGATTTCTAAATCTAGCTCTGAAAACAAAAATTGAAGAAACTTACAGGCTCTTCTGGCCCACATTCTTGTCTCTTAAATATGGATACAGTTCCCTTACACAACCCTAGGAGCTTTTGCTGTTCGTTTTTCCCCACATAATTATTGTTATTTATTTCTAACTTCGAAGTCAAGGTGTCTTAAAACCGACAGTATCTACAAGTATTAAACTCTTTCACATTAAAAACCACATCCTAAATCTCTTTACAAGCAGGGGAAGATCAGCATAAATTACAATATCAAAAACACATTTAGAACTTGACCTTGCAGACTGAAGTCAAGGGAGCCTTCTGGTACCCTGGCATTTGTCTTTTCAGGTCCATCTGTTAAAGTGGCATTAGGCCACTGCTCGCAAAGTGTGGGGCACGTTTCAGCAGTGCACAGGAATGAAGCACAGGACAGGCAGCAGCCCATCAGAACAGCAACTTGAGCTACACACAGCCAGGAGAAACCACACAATGGCTCTCCATTTGCAAATGAATATTAAGCAAGTAGTATTATAAAAATAAACAGGTAGAGTAGGAAGACGGCTGTGGGATTGGATCACAGATATACACAGCTCCATTTCCAGACCATGAGATCAAATCCTGTTCATATCAGTAAGAGCCAGAAGAAGTGAAAATTCTAAATCCTGATTCTTATCCTCAGGCTTTCTGTATGGTTTCATGCAAAATATCTACCTGCTTCTGTCCTTGTATCTTCTTTCTGCTGAACTAAAGGAATACTACTTAGAAGTTTTGTAAAACACTTTACACAAGCAAGGATGAAACACATGGATATAGGCATGATCCATCATTCTCTGAACTCAGTGAAAAGCTTCTCATTGATACAGCGTATTTTGAATTAAGCCCTGGAGGAATAGTTGTATGGCATGTGGTAAGCACAGACAAAAATCCTAGTGTCTTTCAAATAGCTAAATATGTGCTAAAGTTTACTTAAGTTTGTGGAGTTACATATGTCTACACAGAAATTTGGAAGCATGGAATCAGATGGGCATCTTTGAACTGGCAAGCCTTGAAGTCATGAAAACAGTAGCTTAGTGGAAAGTCTATGTGAAAGTTCTCACTATGCTGACAAAAACATTTTTCACCAGAGCTAATGGGAAATGTGTAATTTTTCATGAAGACTCCTTTCTACTGGAGAAACCCAAGGAAGAACACTTATCTCTGTTGCCTTAACAACATCTCCTGAAATACACAAGTATTAAAGTATTTGGTATGCTCCAGAAAGATGCAATATTTATTTCATATGGGATATCTATCACATTTATTGTGTTAGTAGGCACTCATCTATCATCTGTGACTATTTTTTACAAAGTTATGTGCTAAACAATACATGAGAAATAGCTGAGCTGAATTAAATGTATATTATTTTTCTTGCATATTTTCATGGGTGCTGAAAATTGTTAGAAGAAAGAGCATTCGTCCATGATAGTCAGATATTAGCAAAATAAGCACTGTTTTTCTTGTAATGCATTTCTTAACTAAGCAGTGGGATCACCTCTACAGAATGGGTGGAGGGAGTCCATCCTCTCAAGGCTTGAATCTCAAGGTTTAAACTCAAACCTTGACCTTTCTGACAGGGTTTGCTGAGGGTGCCTACCAGGGGTACAGCAGAGCTGCTTCCGAGATGAAGACTCTTAGGTCCACATCAGGAATGGTTGTCTTTCTTGCTGGCTGTAGAAGACTCCCTTGCTCACTGTAGAAGACTGAAGACTGATTTTTTTAGAGGCACTAGGCCATACTGAGGGACAAAAATGAGCAGAAGCTTCAAGCCTGCAATGTTGCAAAGAATCTCAATTTCTCTTTAACTAATAAAAAAAATTAATCATGGACTGGAAAAATAGATACCACCAGCCTCTGTGAACCCAAAGCTAAGTTTTATCCATTCACTTCCATTCAATTTTTTAGTTTGTCTATAGACTATCCCAGATGTAATAAGAAAAAGCAGAAAATAAAGGAGCACTACAACAGGACGCTGCTAGTGCTTCTGTGCCATTTTCTTTGCACACGATGTACTATATACTTCCCTCCAATCTCTTTTAATCATTTCTTTGGGTGAAGATGATGAAATAATATACTGTGCTCCTGATACAACAAATTATTTTATTGACAAACAAAAGATCTTGATTAGTGAACTTACTGCTGTCATTTTTATTAACAAGGTAAGACACAGAGCTTTGGGGTTTTTTTCCACTGGATGTTACTAGGTATAACTTGGGCTGGTCAGTGATGCCATAACCTCTACCTAGACAGCTCCTATAAATGTGCTACATCACACCAAGAACGTGGTTTACTTCCCAAGAGATGCTGCAGGACAAGAGACAACCCTCATGATATAAACCATCAGAAATACCCAAATTTGCCAGAGGAAACAAGGAGGGAAGGCAGTAATTATCCTGTGAGAACCTCAAGCTTCACCTAAATTAAAACTTCAGGTGTCCTGAAAGGCTGTGGGTGAGCTCCTGCAGAGGACAAGGAGCGTGTCAGCAGCCCTGCCTCCAGCAGCTCTGCAGCCCACCCGGCCCCGTGCATCCTGTGAATTATCAGCCCTGTGACTGCTTCCAACCTCCCGTTCCTGTTGTTATCAGAGGACTTAGGTCGTGCTCTGAGCCCCTCTTTTAGATTACCTCTTCTGCCCAAAGGGGACGCACGACTCTCTCAACCTAAGTTTCAACTTATTAGCTCCTTTAGTCTAATTTAGAGGCCTCAGTGCCGCCCCTCTGGAACTGCGCATCTCTCGCAGTGTATAACATTTCCAGGATGAGCCATGCAACTAGCTCTGATCACTGAATGCTTGTTGCTCACCTTACCTTCAAACCTTTTCAGGCACCACTTAATGACAAAAAAGAGCTCAAAAGTCTCTCCTGCATCTGCATTCCCAAATATTACCAGGAGAACTCCATTCACGGAGCGTGGCCGGCCTCCCTGACTAGACTACTCATTTTTTTTGGTGCAAGGTTCTAAGGACTTGTCCAATCTACATCTTTCAGACTGCAGTTACCCTTCAAGAGTTGCACTATATGAGTAATTCAACTTCTACAGTTTTAGAGTTTGGTCTTGTTACATATTGAAAACTGCTGCCCTCTACTGTATTATCATGGGTTGTGCCTCTGATAATCAATGAGAGCCACCAATATTCAGCCAAAATGTCTAGTCTTACCCAGAATTTAGCATGCTTAATATTTCCCTGTATTGATAAGATTATTCAAAGGGTCTGCTTCTAATTCATCAGCATACTCTGACCCTGCAGGGGTGAGGTCAAATGGAAAAATCTTTATCTTTTTTACCCAATTTTGACTCTTAGAAAAGATGGATCCTTGCCAAGAGGTTAGACAAGTTTCATTGCTTCAGCAAAATGTTGTCTCTCCTTCTGATAATTAACAGCCACCAGAAGAGTAAGAATTATGGATTGAGAAACTAATGTTGGGGCCAAAACAACTGCATCAAGATTCTGCTGAGGACGCGTCTCTGATATAACCTGAACTTCAGCTTAGATTACAACAGACATTTAAGTCCTAGTTCAATTGACATAATCTTTCCTTAGTCTCAGCATATTCAGTTCTGAAAGAATACAGCTCATGATCCTCTGAAGAAGCTAGGTTTCTTCCTTACTGATGCTAGGAAGAGTAAAAGGAGTGCAACCTTGCTACATTCACATCCACTACACAAAAGGCTGCAAACAGGAATAGCTTATTTCTTCCCAGCTCTCCACAGACTCCATGCCTCTGAACAGGCTGCATTGCTTGTAGGTTAGAGCACCTGTGATGTGCATCTAAAACAATTTTAGATTTATTTTATGTTTCCCAATCTCACAAATTCAATTACTTCTCTTTTGCAGTGCTTCCTGCATTCGCATACAACTGTGGTGTTACCAATACATAGCACTAAATCGAAAAACTCACCGGTAGGCAGGAATAGGTAAGCAGATGGTAGCAGACCACTAAATTAAAGCCAGAGACACATCCTTCCTAACTCAAGAGAAAATTCAGACTGTTCTTACTAATTATCTATGCTGGTCTCCAAAGCAAGATTTTCAGAAGAGACAGACTAAGAGCCTAATTAAAAAACTGTACTCCCTTCCAGTAGACGGAGTGACAAATGCACCAGGTGTCCACATACAATCCAAGTCCCTCATTTGGTGGCTGCTATCCTGGTTAATATTCTGAATAGTGAACAAGAGAAACCTCCAGAACTAAAATCACAAGCTGTTAACACCCATTCTTAAATTCTAGTTTACAAAACACCTACCTCTAGGACTTTCCCAGTAATGAACTGGTGACATGCCTCGCATTTGACTCCAAAAAGAACTTGATAGTCCTTTTCACAATAAGGAGCACCATCTCTGAAAAAAGAAAATCCAGAAATTACAAATCACCTTTTAACAAACAGGTTGCAGCATGACTTACACTATTCCCTTGTCTTCAGTCTGGAATTTCTACACACAGCAATAGGCAAATGGGAGAGAATTCAAGGGATATAAGACAAAAAACAATATTCTCATTAGTGCGTCGTGTGAAGAAAATGTATCCAATACAAACCACTGAAGTAAATCTCATTCTTTAGAATAGACTCTCTACACCTACAGGTGGTGCAATTCTAGGGAATCAGTGGAACTATGTCCATGGGGATGAGAGGAGATCACAGTCTTTGTTGCAGGCAGGTAGCTTTTGTTCACTTCAGTAGAAAAGTATTTGGTAGTCTGCAAGAGTATAAGCAGTTAGTTTTAAGTGTAAGGTTACCTAGTTTTTTAGCATGTAAAAGTAACATACAGTAAAAGTGGGAACAGCTTAGTAGTATTTCTCAGACACTGAATTTCTGAGAAAATACAGATGCTACTTTTTATTAAATATTATGTATACCTTAATAACAAGTGTGTGAAACACACATTGTTTCCTCATTTTTTCTCTGTAATATACTTGAAAGGGGGAACAGAGACTTTATCTTCATTCCCTCTATTTTATCATTACACTGGTTTTCACACAAGTTCCCCATGCTCTTCCTTTATGCTTCCTTCTGCAGAAAACCCTCTTCACAGTTTCTCATATGGAGATGAGAAACACAGTGTCAGGTCAATCACATCATCATGTTTACTCTATTCCCTAGCAAAGGCAACCAACGGACAGGTTCCTACTTTCTTTCCTCAAAATCATATGTTGGAAAGAGAACAGTACAAGACTGTCTAACACAGAAAACACAGGAATTCATCTAACCCTTGGTGTGAACATGGAGATATACTTACCGCCTTTCACACAGGCATTGAATAAAACTACTATTAATAAACACCACCTTTCAGTTGCACTTTTCAGTTTGCCTTACCAACTTAGCTCTCACTGAGAACAAAGATTTTTGGTGCCTAGGGAAAGGTGGTCAGAACTGGATTTCAAAAGGTGAACTTTGCTGCAAGCTCTTCTCCATTTCCAACATGAACTCACACCAGAGCGCAGAAGGGATGCAGCGGTTACTTACTTGCTGATGTATTCCCCAGTTAGGACCTTCCCGCAAGCCTTGCACTTAAAGCACCCCAGGTGCCACTGCTTATCCAGAGCTAGCAACGCTTGTCCATTTTTTATGTCTCTTCCACAGCCAGCACAATCTGCAAATAAACAAACAAATGCATTCGTTGTCAGTTACTTGGTTCGTTAATCCTCATTAACCACCCATCCAGCGCAACACTTGGTAACCAAAGGGAAGAATTACACAGCGGTACAAAGGTCCATCTTTCTTCCCCCAAACACTTCCCAGGTCCTGTGCAAAGACTCAATTTTCAGCACTATAGACATCTTGGTAGAAGAGGGAAAGTACTACTTCTGGTTTTTATGCTGTTTAGGATTCAAAGACTGCCAGGCAAACTCTGTACAAACTTAGGACCGAGCTACAAAAATCACCACTCCGAAAAGTTCCTGTCTTACAAAGCAATGGCTGCTACCCCTCTTTTTGCTTTTAGCAAGATCTTGACTGCTTACACGAAGCTCAATAAGGAGCATCACCAGGATGCTGCACATCCCCGTTGGGTGGCAGCAAAGGTCAACGTGTCGGGCGGCTGAGGGGTGGTGGCACATCTCAGCTAGGAACAGGGCGAGACACCTTTTCGGGACAGGCCGAGGCAAGGGTGACAGCGGGGTGACAGCAGCGAAGGCTGCGTGGCAGGTCACATTATTTTCCACCTGCAAGCGTGGGAAACTGTAGTTCTCATGGTCTCTCATCAGCGTCTCATCAGCGTTACGGACTCTCACTCGTGGATTTTGGTACTATCGGCATAGTCGATGCTCACTTTTCACTGTAATTCTGAGGCTCTTTGATGGTGCAGACCTGCAGCCAGGAGCACTGGATGCCCTCTGTCCCAGATGCCACAATGTCTCATGTCACATAAGAAATCTTTGGCTCAGCCCCAAGCTCCCATTCCTTTCCAGTCAAACAGAAAATGCTCAAAGAGATTTCCTTGTAAGTGGCAATTCAGCACATGGTAAGATCTGAAAAGACTGATGTGGCAGCCAACGCTGAACCGTAAGGGTTGTGCCCAGCCTCGGGGGACAGAGGGGCCGAGGAAAGGGAAGGCCTGGATAAGCAATGAAGCAGAAAGGGAATGTCCATCAGCTGAGGCGCACGTGGAAGCCACAGAGGAGAAAGCCTGGAACAAAGGATTTTCCATATTTTGTCATCCCCAAACTTGGCGTTCCTTTGGTGAAAGCAACATCCTCTCCACACGCCCGAAACATCAACAAACAGCAATGGAGACCAACAGAGGAATCTGAGCAGTTAAAGCCCAGGCACCAGGGAAAAGATCATCCTGGCTGCACTGGTCAAGCTGACTGAATAGGCACAGCCTAAAAACCTTCACCTCCTCATGGGATTACAGCCCAAGCAACACCACACCTTGCAAAAGGGTAAGTCCAAGTTATTATTACAACTGATAATGAGTGGAGAGTCATTCCTTTTGCCACTAAAGGGCCTGACATTTGTTTGCTGGATAATGGGCCAAGAAAGCCTCAAATACAGGCTGGG
>NW_009709000.1:72878-76984 GCF_000703405.1 Apaloderma vittatum
AGGTCACCTTTTGCAGCATGTCCCTTTATCTGTCAGTGCTGTTCTTCTCAAACCCTTTTTAAAAAAGAAAAAATAAAAAAGGAGGGAACTAAGCACTATGGTTTCTTCTGATAAATGCAGGTCACAGACTATTAACACAACTTGGACTTGAAAAGTAACCCTGAGATGTAGTAATACCAGCACTTTGCCCTACAGGACAAACGTTACAAAATGAAATCGTGAAACAACAAGGACTGCCACCATGTATGGCTCCCTCTGCTCTTCTGTGCCAGCTCAAGCCTCCACATCACTCTGTAATGGCAGTAAAGACTGGAACAGGTCACCAAGGGAGGCTCTGGAATTCCCAGCCTGGGCTGAGGAGGGGACATGCAAACATCTGCCAGGATGACTGGGTACGCTTATCTTGCCTTTGGAGGATACTGCATCATCTCTTGAGGTCCCTTCAGGCCTACATTTTCTTATGCTAAAACTGAAACCATGAAACTTGCCTCGCAACTGTGGCAATGAATGAGCTCTTTCCTCCAGTCTCAGCAACTGCTGAACTGCAGTTTTAAACAGCACTCACTGCCCAGCTTCCCAGCACTCCCACCTCTCCCTGGTGTGCCAGCTTCCACATTCCTGACCTGGGGTCCTGCCAAGCTGTGATGCACTCCGTGTTACATCAATCCCTCAAAAACTCTGCTCTATTTTCCAACTTTTTTCAGCTTTATCCAAAAAGCTTTTGTGAGGTCGAAACTTCTCAGATACAGAACCAAGAAAGAGGTTGTTAAGTACTTAATTTTGCTTCTAACTGAATTTCTGAAGCAGTCAGAAGAGAGAAATTGCCTTATAAAACAAAAGTTCTATCTAGCTTTATCTTTATTGCTGCCAAAACCAGTAACATGGAAGAAGTAGGGATCCATGAAGTATGCCTACTTGTTTAATTTTTTGCAAGCCAAATGTGGTGTTGCCACATACTTGCTCATATGTGACACAAGGGGTCGATAACATGCTTTTACTATTCTATAGCAACCTTTCCGGGTTCCTTGAAGTATTTCACAAGCATAAATTAACATCATAATTTCCATTCTGCTAATACCACAGATATGTTCAAAGTCTAGAATCAAAGTACACTAATAGCCCAGTACTATCATATCAGGCTGAGATGGATTTTTAACTCTGGCAAAGCAGTTGGGTATATACATGAAAGCTAGCAATTATCATTACCTCCTAAAATAGAAAGCAAATAAGGCTGGGCTAAGAAAAGACCATTTATTCATCCCAATTCTACCAATAAAAGCCATTTATGATCCCAGGCCTGCATGAGGCACCCTCAGCCTTTGGCTGAATGTCATCCGCACGCAGCACAGGCAGGCAGGATCTCAGTGTCACACTAAGCAAAATCTGCATCAGCCTCACCCACAGCCAGCACATGCTGCAAATAAAAGGGCTGCGAGGTAAGACCAGTGGGATACAACCAGAGGCTAAAACAGACTTGTACTAAAAAATCTGAAAATGCTTCCCAAAACTGTGTGTGACGGTTCCCAACAGTTTTCTCTCTGGCTTCATACCTGCATTTAACAGACTGCAACCTTTGACCTTCGGCTTTTTTTTTGTCATGTAACCCAGATTCTTCCCTGCTCCCATTCCTTGCACATCCACACATTCAGCTATGCCAGGATAACGAAGAGGAGGAGGAGGGAAGTGCAGCGTACTGGTTAAAATGCAGAGTGAGCAGTACAGTTCCCGTACGCACTTATGATCTAAAGAAAAACGTACCACAAAAAACACTATGTGGAATTATGTTTGAGCTGAAGGAAGACTTAAGAATAGACATTCCATGGTATTGATTCTCATAAAAAATAGGAAGTAACATATGTTCATATGTATTGTATTCATGCCCAGAATCTTGAGCCATATGACAGCCATTTCTCAATAGAAGCACTGGAATATGACTGCAACAAGGACGTAATCAGAAGGCAGCTATCCAGGAACGTCAGGAAAATAATGTATTCCTTCCAAAATCCATCCTAAGCAGGGGAAAAAAGATTGTATCTGAAAGCACTGGACATACAGTCACCCAAATCATGATGTAGCCTCCCTGGGCTGCCTGTGACACCAGCAGCTGCAGCCTCCAGAAGCAATGTCCACGTCCTCAGACACTGTGTATAAAAACTGAATTAACTCGCTCTCATAACAGCATTAGCTCACAGCACCAGTTTTTAGCCAACAACGAGCTTTCAGGCAATTCTCTGCCAGAGATGCTTAAACATACCTGTTGTGTCTTTCATGTACTGTGGCTAGACCTGCTTAATCTGAAGATACATCCTAACAAATTTTAAGCTAGAGCTCTGGAACAAAAAAGGGTCTCGTATTTGATGTGTTCAGATACAAAAGCAAATGCCAGTGCCTGGAGAAAAGGGCTGTGATGTGCAGTCAGCCAGCCCAAAAGCATGGAAAAGTGAGGGGACAGTACAAGGGGAAGTAGCACAGAACTGCGACATTAAACATGATAAAGACCTCTACCGTGAGCATCTCAATCAGCCTCACTAAAAGATATAGCTGGGGTGAGCAGCCACTCCTGACACCTTGCTCATAAAGAGAGGATGAGAAAATGCATTTCCCTTTTTATTGTCAGCATCACCCCAGACACCCAGGAGTGAAACATCCTGCACAGCAACCCATTCGTCACTGCCTAAATTAAGCGGTGGATTTTCTTCCTTTGCCTTCCTCCCCTGCTCTCCGCCAATAGCACAGCACAGGCGGTGGGCTCGGAGCTGATACAGCTGGGTTAACCCTAAGCACACTGCACATGGGTTCACCCACTCCCGTTTCGGATTGCTTTGAAAATTTACTAGCAAACGTACCTTCATCTCACACTCACTGCTCAACCCGTCTAACTTAGGCAAGAGAAATCGTGTCTACCTGCTCGTGCCCTAACGAGCGTGGTTATGCCAAGTCATGTGCGTGAGCGTGCCCGTTCTGCTCCATGCTGGGTTAGCTCTGGGAACAGAGCTCACAGCAGTCTGACTTCATAATGCATAATTAAGTCACCAAAAAGTTCCTTTCAATCCTGATGGCCAGCAGTAGCACTCGTCTAGATACAATCTAAAGCTGCCACAAGCCCCGTGAGTTACAGAGTAATACTCTTATTACACTTCTTTTGTTACTTTTCACCTCCCTATGAAACATGGACACCTTAGTTTTATAAAGGCAACACCAGCAGGCTTCTGCCCTGAAACAGGTAAAGCAGGGCAGAATGGGGGGGATTCTTTTTTAAAAATTTTTTTTTATTTTTATTTTTAAAAGAAAAAAACCCCAAGTTTTCATTGGACTTAAACACAAGTACGTTGTCAAACACAGCTGGACTTAAAAATCAACTTAGGAGGACCGGTGATTCGGAAGTGAAGAAAGAGGGAAACGCCATCAAGAAGCCTAATTATAAATAACTCTTAGCCACCTTAGCCAACTTGCATCCCAATAATTCTTCTATGGCTATTTGAAGGTTGTGCAATTATCATTCCTCACACAGTTAGGAAGACCAGAGCTTTTCCTCACTCACCCTTTAACCACAGATTGGGCAATGCTTTTAAAACTATTAGTTTAAAATTAAAAGTTTTGATAATACCACATAGGCTTTTCCAGATTTCCAAGAGATCTTTGTCAAACCTAAAAACATAAACTCACTTTGTCTCTTCGCAGTACAATGAATGCTTTTAAAGATTAAAGCATAACCATTTGATAATTGGGGCAGCTATGAGTTCTGGAAGCCAGAGAAGGACATACAGTATCCGGGATTTTGCATTCAGAATTTATTCAGATCTGAGCATGTAAGTCAATAAATCTGCTGCCAAGACCCTTCCTCTTTGCCAATGCAAGGATGGGAAACGTTTGTCAGAACAAATACACTATTGCCCTTTTGCTAAAGGCAAAACAAACCCACGTGGGCAGCCTCATACTCCTGAAATCTAACAATAAGAGGCTGGGCGCACACAATGGAGGGAAATAGCTTTCCCTTGGGAGGTGCAGTATAGCTTTGACAGTATATTATAAACAGTAAGCTGGGGAAAAAAATATGTATTTTTAAAATAAATACTTAAAGAAAATAAAATTATTTTACTTGATTA
>NW_009709000.1:77029-78764 GCF_000703405.1 Apaloderma vittatum
TTTCCTTGTAGCACAAGTTGCAGTTAACCATCTGTGGGTGCCTGACATTGGCTTGCCACTTTAAAAGACGGGTTAATACATATCTTGGATGTATCACTGTTATAAATATCTCTTTCATCATCTGATGTAATTTAAAGTTATTTGAAAAAATGAACGCAAAATAGTTTGTTAACACGACATTATTTTAGCAAAGGAAGTTGTTGGGGTTTTATCCCTCCATATTGATGTAAGAATTTGTGTTAGTCTTCTAGCCAGGAAAAGGAAGCAGTACTCCCCTTCTTTCCAAGTCTTTTCATATCTCCTTCCCAAAGGAGGTCAAACTAATTGACTTTGTAACTACTTACTCCTACAAACTGTACCTGCGAGCAACATACCACCAAGTAAGTCAGCCTTCTTCGGTAACACTGACCTCAGTCCTTCCTTCAAGGCAATCTTTCCTACAGGTGCCTGAACTGAAAACCAAGGGGTGAATGAAATAGGAGGAGGAAGAATGAGCAGACGTGTTACAAACTAAGAGAAGCGCTTTTAATTGTCCTGTAAAAGAAAGATAAAGGTGTT
Source organism: Apaloderma vittatum (assembly GCF_000703405.1). NCBI lineage: Eukaryota > Metazoa > Chordata > Aves > Trogoniformes > Trogonidae > Apaloderma > Apaloderma vittatum. The sequence continues at coordinate 77,588 of NW_009709000.1, forward strand.
TTTTTCTCAGCTTAGCAGAGTCCCAGCTGTAAAACTACTCTGAAGGCTAAACCACCACCGGGTACATCTAAGCTAAGGCTAGTCTTTACCGTTATTTCTTTTACCACCCTTCAGTACTCAGTTCCAGCTGAACTCAAATTCACAATTCCAACTCACAGCACCCCAAGTGAATTGCTCAGTTAGCAAACGAGCGTCACTGTTTAATACTCAGCTCATGGATAGCACGTTGTGCCTCTTCATCTGCATGCTATTTGGGGTAATTTTCAATTGTTACTCTTGAAAAACAAGCAATTCCAACAGGGTACAAACTCCAACAATAGGAGTGAAGCATATTACAACTTTTAGGAAGGATTTTATGCCCTGAGAACCCAGGGTAAACTAAGGTCTAGGTGTCAAGTTATTCCCCTTTTACATTCTTTCAGGTGGCCTCTGATTCCTGATGTAGCACCTGGCAGGCTTTCTGAATGTGACAATTCCCAGATACTTTTACCTCTGGACACCTCCTCCCATAGCTGTGTCTTCCAAGGTAGTGGTCCCTCCTCACGTTAACCCCCATCGCCTGAGCAATTCCTTGCACTTTCCCCAGAACTTTTTTGGAATTACCTTTTGATTAATACTCCTCCAGTAACAGCTAAGGAGGTGGACATGTTTTGATTTCCAAGTTCAAGATGGGGTTTCACTTAGACACATAACAACGAACACTTCAGTACACTCATATAGTCTATTCATAATTGTTTCCACCCGATTGCCATGTAACACAAAAGTATGTAAAAGAAACGGGCAAACTGGACTGAAGACACTGTCCTGAAAATCAGGATTTTTTGTGAAGGAACATTTTCTGATAGAAAATTCACAAATCAGAAACTTCCTACCACAACTGTATTCACCCAAAAATACAGATACAACAATGCTTTACACATCTCCAGAAAAGGATCTAAGGCAGTTTATAAAGCAGCAGTTGAACTACCAGTCCTTGTAAAATAAGCAATAGCTGAGTAAATGGAGGCTAGCGGAGTTATTTAGTCAGTCATGAAACATAAGGACTAAAATTAACCCAAGAAAGCAATTCAAGTGATGGAAATGCCTCAAAAGAATGCAAACATGCTTCAAAAAATAGATCTTCTCGTAGTAATCATAAAAGTGGGCCAATGCAGTCTGAAAAATTTATCAGGGAAAG